>NC_091210.1:2236178-2260529 GCF_040958095.1 Procambarus clarkii | reverse complement strand
TTATCTCTCTCTCTCTCTCTCCTTATCTCTCTCTCTTCTCTCCCTCTCTCTCTCTCTCTCTCTCTCTCTCTCTC
Source organism: Procambarus clarkii (assembly GCF_040958095.1). Classification (NCBI taxonomy): domain Eukaryota; kingdom Metazoa; phylum Arthropoda; class Malacostraca; order Decapoda; family Cambaridae; genus Procambarus; species Procambarus clarkii. Next base: position 2,260,455 of record NC_091210.1, on the reverse strand, counting down.
TCTCTCTCTCTCTCTCTCTCTCTCTCTCTCTCTCTCTCTCTCTCTCTCTCTCTCTCTCTCTCTCTCTCTCTCTCTCTCTCTCTCTCCTCTCTCTCTCTCTCTCCCTCTCTCTCTCTCTCTCTCTCTCTCTCTCTCTCTCTCTCTCTCTCTCTCTCTCTCTCTCTCTCTCTCTCTCTCTCTCTCTCTCTCTCTCTCTCTCTCTCTCTCTCTCTCTCTCTCTCTCTTTCTCTCTGTCTCTCTCTCTCTCTCCCCTCTCTCTCTGTCTCTCTATCTCTCTCTCTTTATCTCTCTCTCTCTCCTTATTTCTCTCTCTTTCTCTCCCCCTCTCTCTTTATCTCTCTCTCTCTCTCTCTCTCTCTCTCTCTCTCTCTCTCTCTCTCTCTCTCTCTCTCTCTCTCTCTCTCTCTCTCTCTCTCTCTCTCTCTCTCTCTCTCTCTCTCTCTCTCTCTCTCTCTCTCTCTTTCTCTCCCCCACCCCACTCTGCCATTCTGACAAATCCTATCACGGCACAACTAGGGACAGGGGCAAGCATGACAGCCAGAGCTAACAGGGGAACAGGGAAAAGTCCAGGGGATGAAATAAAGGAAATGTTCGCCAAGTTTGTGGAGGACATCATGAATGAGATGCAGGAAATGAAGAATGAAATAAGCAACCTAAAATGAGAGCTGACAGCAGCAAAGGAGGAGATTAGGGCCCTCAAAGAGAACAGCATCGATGCTGAGACTCAGATAACCACCCAGGGAGAGGGTGGTGATAGTATTTTGGAAAAGAATGCCACAATAAAAGCAACATTTGCAGAAATGCTAAAAAAAACCTCTGAAGTAATGTCTGCAGTGATGGAGGTGGCCATGAATGTAGCCACCTCACAGGAAGCAGCACGCTCCACAAGCCAGCTGCTGGAAATAAAAAGATCAGTAGTAGCTGTGGGTATTAAAGAGCAGGAAGGCTCCAATTTGACAGAGTGGAATGATAAGCAGCAATGCAGCAGTGAATGAAATACTGAAGGCACTATAGAGATGAAAGGGGCTGAGCATAGCATTGAAAGGGTTTTCAGTTTAGGCAGGTACAAAAAAGACTGAGACCGTGTGTTAAAGATAGTGTTTGCAAATGAGAACACAAAGGACACGATTCTAACAAAGAAAAACCACCTGCAACATGTGGGAGAATTAAAAAAAGTATTCCTCCAGAGGGACATGACGAGGGAGGAGAGGGCCATGGCGGCAGTAGCAAGGAAGAAGCACAGGGCGAGAGGGGGAAAACCAGGAAATCACAGCTCCTAAGACATCACCCCCAGAGGCAAGGGGGGAAACCACAACCAGCTACCCAGTAACACCAGTGGGGAGGGCAACCACCACCCTCAGCTCTCCCTCCCCCCCTTCTCTTCTGCTCCCCAAGGCCACCTCTTTCCCCTCATTCCCTCAAGCCCACCCTCCGCCCATACCCCCCAAGCCTCCCCATCTCACTCACCCCCAAGCCTCCCCCCTCTTACTCCCCCCTTATCCTCCCCTTCTCACCCTTTCCCCCATGCCCTCTCTTCTCCCCCACAACCCCCCCCCCAAGCCCTCTCTCCTCCACCACCACCCTCCACGTACCAGATCCTCCCAGCCCCCGCACACCCCATATCCCCCAGGTCCCCCTCCTTAGGCCCTCCCATCCTGGATCCTCCCTCTTTCCCTCCTTCATGGGAATCAACAGAAAATGAGAAGGGACAGAAGAGAGTCAGTTCAGGGTGATGCACTCAAACATAGATGGGATTACAAGCAAGGCAAGTGAACTAAGGGAAAGAGCACAAGAAGTGAACCCAGATGTAATCGGACTCACACAAACAAAACTCTCAGGAATCAAAATGATTGAGGTGTTTCCCCAGGACTACGCAGTAATAAGGAAAGAGGGGGAAGGTAGGGGAGGAGGTGGAGTGGCTCTACTAATGAGAAAGGAATGAAGTTACAAGGAGATGGCTATCCCAGGCTGCAAGGGATTCAGAGACTACATAACAGGCACCATGACAATGGGAGGACCAAGAGTAGTAGTAGCAGTGATATATAACCTTCCACCCAATGATAGAAGACTCAGGCAAGAGTATGACACCAACAACATGGCAGTTAACACTATAAATGAGAGGGAAGCCTCTGCTGCCTGTAGAAATAGATCTCATCTGCTCATCATGGAGGACTTTAATCATGGAAGGATAGACTGAGAGAACAAAGAATCACATGGAGGTGAGGATACATGGAGAGCTAAACTATTGGAGGTGGGGCAAGAAACTTCTTAAGCCAGCATGTCAGAGGACCCACAAGGATGAGAGGAAACGATTAACCAGAGAGACTTGACCTAGTCTTCACTCGAACGACTCCGACATATGAGATATCGGTTTCGAGGCCCCAGTAGGAATGAGCGACCACAGTGTACTGGCGTTTGAGTATCTGATTGAAGAAGGGTTAAGGAACTCGAGGAGGTGAACTGAAAACAAAAGGCTGGCATTCCGAAAGGGAAACTATGAGGAGAGAAGGAAATTCCTAACAGATATAACATGGGAAACAGAGCTCAGAGAAAAGACGGCCCAAGACATGATGGACTACATCACGCAGAAGTTAAAAGAGGCTGCAGACAAGTTTGTCCCGGTCCAAAAGGAAAACAACGAAATGCAAATGAGAAACTCATGGTTTAATCAGAGATGTAGGCTAGCTAAGCAGTAAAGTAAAAGGGCGTGGAGAAACTATAGAAATAACAGATCACTCGACAGCAGAGAAACATACCAGAGTGCAAGGAATGAATATGCCAGGTTGAGAAGAGAGACAGAAAGGCATTACGAAAATGACGTTGCAAGCAAGGCAAAAGACTCAACCTAAATTGCTGCACAGCCTCATCAGGAGCAAAACAACAGTAAAGGAACAGGTTATGAAATTGTGGATAGGGGCAGACTGATTCACAACAAACGACAAGGAAGTGGGCGAGGAACTGAATAATAAATTCCAGGAGGTCTTCACATGCAAGGGGAAGTTCTAGAGATAAGAGAGGGAATAGTTAACGAGGAACCACTAGAAGAGTTTGAGACTTCTAGTGGGGATGTAAGGAATCTCTTGCTAGAGTTGGATGTGACATAGGCTATAGGTCTGAATGGAATCTCCCCATGGATACTATAAAAAGGAGCAGAAGCACTATGCCTGGCACTCTCCATAGTGTATAACAGATCACTGGTAACAGGGGAACTGCCAAAAATGTGGAAGACTGCTAATGTAGTCCCGATATACAAGAAAGGGGATAGACAGGAAGCACTGAACTACAGGCCAGTGTCCCTAACCTGCATACCATGCAAGCTGATAGAGAAGATTGTGCGAAAAAAAATTGTGGAACATCTGGACCTAAAGAACTTCGTAACACAGCATCAACATGGGTTCAGGGATGGCATGTCCTGCCTCACAGGATTAACTGAATTCTATGACCAGGCAATAAAAATCAGGCAAGAAAGAGAGGGGTAGGCAGACTGCATTTTCTTGGATTGTCAGAAAGCCTTTGACACAGTACCACACAAGAGGCTAGTGAAAAAGCTGAAGATGCGGGCAGGAGTGAAAGGGAAGGTATTCCATTGGATAAGGGAGTACCTAAGCAACAGAAGACAGCGAGTCACTCTGAGGGGTGAGGCCTCAGATTGGCGAGACGTCACCAGTGGAGACCAGCAGGGTTCAATCCTTGGACCTATACTGTTCCTGATATATGTAAATGATCTCCCAGAGGGTATAGAATCGTTCCTCTCATTGTTTGCTGATGATGCAAAAATTATGAGGGGATTAAAACAGAGGATGATAGTAGGAGGCTACAAGATGACCTAGGCAGTGTGAATGAATGGTCACACAAATGGCTACTAAAGTTCAACTCTAGTAAATGCAAGGTCATGAAACTAGGCAGTGGAAACAGGAGGCCATACATAGGATACCGAATGGGAAATGATGTACTTCGTGAAAGGAACAGAGAAAAAGATCTAGGAGTTGATATCACACAAAACCTGTCTCCTGAAGTCAACATCAAAAGAATTACATCTGTTGCATATGCGAGGCTGGTTAACATCAGAACAGCCTTCAGGAACCTGTGTAAGGAATCATTCAGAACCTTGTACACCACATATGTAAGACCAATCCTGGAGTATGCGGCCCCAGCATGGAACCCGTACCTAGTCAAGCATAAGACGAAGCTGGAAAAAGTCCAAAGGTATGCCACAAGGCTGGTCCAAGAACTAAGAGACATGAGTTACGAGGAAAGGATGCGTGAAATGCACATCACGACACTGGAAAACAGAAGAGAATGAGGAGACATGATCACTACCTACAAAATGCTCAGAGGAATTGAATGGGTCGATAAGGATAAACTTTTTAACACAGGTGGTACGCAAACAAGGGGACACAGGTGGAGACTGAGTACTCATATTAGCCTTAGGAACATTAGAGAGAACTTTTTCAGTGTCAGAGTAGTTAACAAGTGTAATGCATTATACAGTGATGTGGTGGAGGCTGACTCCTTACACAGTTTCAAATGTAGATATGATAGAACCCAGTAGGTTCAGGAATCTGTACATTAGTTGATTGACAGTTGAGAAACGGGACCAAAGAGCCGGAGCTCAATCCCCGCAAGTACAACTAGGTGAGTACACAAGTGACTACTTCAACCAAGTGAAGGTTTCACTTGTGACTACATAACAGGTACCATAGCAATTGGAGGACAAAAACTTATAGTCGTAGTCATATAACTCCCACCTAATGACAGACGACCCAGACAGGAATATGATAGAAACAACATGACCTCATTAATATAATATAGAGGGCAGCTTCTGTGGCTAGCAGGAATGGATCTGAACTACTAATCATGGGAGACTTTAACCATGGGAAGATAGATTGGGAGATCAGAGACCCACAAGGAAGACTAGACACAGGGAGAGCTAAGCTGATGGAAGTGGCAACAAGAAACATTATAAGTCAACACATCAAGGGACCGACAAGAATGAGAGGAGAGGATGAACCAGCTATGCTTGATCTGATATTTACCCCTAAATGAGTGGGATATATGGGAAGTTAAGTTGGAAGCACCCTTGGGAATGAGAGATCACAGTGTATTGATCTTTGACTACCTGGTAGAGCTAGGATTTATCTCCCCCCCCCCCCACCAAAATAACTAGGAAAGAAAGGACTGGCGTACCGAAAGTGGAATTATGAGAATATGAGAAGTTTCCTTATGGATATACCATGGGACACAGAACTCAGAGCTAAGTTCGTACAAGACATAATGGACTATGGCACCCAAAAGTGTCAGGAGGCAGTAAACAGGTCTATCCCAGCCGAAAAGGAAAAATCCGAGAAGCAAAAGAAGCAATCGTGGTTTAATTGGGCATGTATGGAAGCAAAGGAGCTGAACAAAAAAACGTAGAATTAACGTCCGAAATAACAGAACACCAGAATCAGAGCGAGATACTAGAGAACCACGAATGAGTATGTTATTGCGAGAAGAAAAGCAGAGAACAAGTATGATAATGATATAGCAAATAAAGCCAAGACCGAACCAAAGCTACTCCACAGTCACACCAGGAGGAAAACAACAGTGAAAGAACAAGTGATGTAACTTAGAACGGGTGAGAACAGGTATACCAGACGGCCGTGGACGGGTTCGAAATAACAAGAAATGATGTCAAGGCACACTTGTTGGATCTGGACGTGAGTAAGGCTATTGGTCCAGAAGGAATTTCACTATGGGTACTGAAAGAGTATAGTTGGTCACTGGAGACAGAAGACCTACCTGAGATATGGAAGACGGCTAATGTAGTCCCAATATTCAAAAAGGGCGACAGGCAAAAGGTACTGAACTACAGGCCAGTGTTCTTAACTTGTAAACCATGCAAGGTGATGGAGAATATCATGAGAAAATAACCTAGTAACTCATCTGGAGAGAAGGAACTTCGTGACAAACCACCGACATGGGTTCAGGAAGAGTAAATCTTGCCTCACTGGCTTAATAGAATTTTACGATCAGGTGACAAAGATTAAGCAAGAAAGAGAAGGATTGGTGGACTGCATTTTCTTGGACTGTCGGGAAGCCTTTGACACAGTACCCCATAAGAGGCTGATACATAAGCTGGAGAAACAGGCAGGAGAGTTACACTGAGGGGTGAGACCTCAGATTAGCATGGAGTAACCACTGGAGTCCCACAGGGCTTTGTACTCGGACCTATCCTGTTTCAGATATATGTAAATGATCTCCTAGAGAGTATAGACTCATTCTCCTCAATGTTTGCTGACGATTCCAAAATTGTGAGAAGGATTAAGAGAGAGGAGGACAGCTTGAGGCTTCAAGAAGACCTGGACAAGCTGCAGGAATGGTCAAACAAATGGTTGTTAGAGTCTAACCCAAGCAAATGTAATGTTATGAAGATTGGTGTAGGGACCAGGATGCCATATACAAGGTATCATTAGGGAGATGAAATTCTTCAAAAGTCAGAAGGAGAGAAAGACTTGGAGGTTGATATCACACCAGACCTTTCCCCTGAAGCCCACATCAAGAGAATAACATCAGCGGCATATGCCAGGCTGGCCAACATAAGAAACTTGTGTAAGGAATCATACATAACTTTGTATTCCACATATGTCAGACCAATCCTGGAGCATGCAGTTCCAGCATGGAGTCCGTATTCAAGCATTAGACTAAACTGGAAAACGTTCAAAAGTTTCCCACCAGATTAGTATCCGAACCGAGGAGTATGAACTATGAGGAGAGATTACGGGAAATATATCTCACGTCGCTAGAAAACAGAAGAGTTAGGGGGGACATGATCAAGTCAACATGATTCTTATAGGAATTGATAGGATAGATAGACAGGTTATTTATCACAAAGGGCACACGCACTAAGGGACACAGGTGGAAATTGAGTGCCACAGAGATATTAGAAAGAACTTTTTTAGTGTCAGAGTGGTTGACAAATGGAATGCATTAGGAAGTGATGTGGTGGAGGCAAACTCCATACACAGGTTCAAGTGTAGATATGATAGACCCCAACAGACTCATGAACCTGTACATCAGGTGATTGAGAGATGAGAGGCTGGATAATAATGGTTGTCGGTTGTGGTTGTAGCTTTCTTGGTAGTGGGGAGGAATGGAGTACCAAACAGCTGTGGGCATTTTCTTTTTTATTATCTACTAGCTGTACCCGGCCACACATTGCTGCAGCTCAGCAACGCATGCACGTTGCTGAGCAACAGCAACCCTTCCCCTGTCTTCCAATCCTCCCCACCATTCCCCCCTCCCCCGTCCCCTCGTCCTCCCCACCATTCCCACTCCCCCGTCCCCTCGTCCTTCCAACCATTCCTCACTCCCCCATCCCTATGTCCTCCTCACCATCCACCTCTCCACCTTCCCCTCGTCCTCCTAACCATTCCCAACTCCACCGTCCCCTAGTCCTCTCCCCATCTCCCTCTCTCTCCCGTCACCTCGTCCTCCCTACCATTCCCCCGCCTCCCCTGTCCCCTCGTCTTCCCCAACTTCCCCCACTTCCCTGTCCCTTTGTCCTCCCCCTCACCAATCTCCATTCCCCTGTCCCATCGTCCCCACCATCCCCAACTCCCCCGTCCCCTTATCCTCCCCACCATTACCCAATCCTATGTCCCCTCATCATCCTCACCCTCCTCCACTCCCGTCCCCTCGTCCTCCCCACTCCCTAGTTCGATGCATTCCCAAAGATCTGATGTTCCATCAGAAAATGGGGAACATCAAATCATCTCATTTTCCCATCACTGAAATATAAGAAAACCATTAAAAACGAAATGAAAAAAAATGAAAAAATAAACAAATAAACTATACTCACGAAATAAACGGTATGGTAAATAACAAAGCTCAATTCCAATGCAATGTCATGCAAAAGGATTAAATCAAAATGAAAATAAATCGAAATCTATGATAATTCAATTTATCAATGAAATCGGAAACATTGAAATGGAATCGAAACATATTTAGTATAGCGTAATTTGTTCTTACGTGCAACAGATGGGGCTTATTTTTTTTTAAATCATTTTTTAAATCATTAAATTTTACCTGTCATAGGTGTGGCATCTATACTTATACTTACGAAATGAATGGTATGGTAAACAACACAGCTTAATTCCAAAACAATGTCACTCCAAATAATTCCATAAAAATTTAAATAAATCAAAATCTATGAACATTAATAACATATTTAGTATAGCGTGTGTGTTGCTATTACGTGCAACAGATGGCGCTGCTTTTTGAAAAAAAAACATGTTTTTACCTGTCAGAGGGGTGGCATCTATATAGTAGGTATATAAAAACACGCACATAATCGAATGAAACGTTGTGTCAGAATTTCAAAGCAATCAGTGAAGAACTCTGGGAGATTACAGCGTGTGTTGCTCTTACGTCCAACAGATGATACTGTTTTTTAAAAAAGCATTTTTTTTCCCTGTCACTGGTGAGAAATGTGTATAGGTGGTATATAAAAACACGCATCTATTCGAATGCAACGTCATGTCAAAATTTCAAAGCAATCGGAAAAGAGGTTTCGAAGATTTCTCTCACATGAAAAACACATAAAAAGCACAATTAAAAAAAAAACATGATTTTTCTGTCACAGACGTGACATCAGTATAGTATGTATATAAAAACCCGCTCGGATGCGGATGGAACATTGTGTGAAAATTTCAAAGATATTGGTGGAGAACTTTTGGAGATTAGCGATGTTGAACAAATGAACCTTTCCATTTTTATTTATATAGATATAAATAAAAATTAAAATGTTCGTTTGTGCATAACCCTTAATCTCCGAAAGTTCTTCACCGATTGCTTTGAAATTTTCACACAACGCTTCATTCGCATCCGGCCAGGTTTTTATATACATACTCTATAGATGTGATGTCTGTGACGACAAAAAAACATGCTTTTTCTGAAAACTGAGTTTTTCATGTGAAGGGAATCTTCGAAACCTCTTTATTGAGTGTTTGAAATTTTGACACAACGTTGCATTCGAATAGGCGCATCTTTTTATATATCTACTACATACATGCCTCACCTGAGACAGGAAAAAACAGACTTTTTTTGAAAAACAGCGCCATCTGTTGGACGTAAGAACAACACATGCTGTAATCTCCAAAAGTTCTTCACCAATTGCTTTGAAACTTTTACACAACTTTGCATTCAAATAGGCGCGTCTTTTTATATACCTACTATATAGAAGCCACCCCTGTGACAGGGAAAAACATGCATTTTTGTCAAAACAGCGCCATCTGTTGCACATAATAGCAACATGCACGCTATACTAAATATGTCACAAATTCCATTTCATTGTTTCTGATTGCATTGATAAATTTTATTTTCACAGATTTTGATTTATTTTATTTTTTATTGAATTATTTTGTGTGACATTGTGTTGAATTGAGCTGTGTTGTTTACCATACCATTCATTTCGTAAGTATAAGTATAGATAACACACCTGTCACAAGTAAAACTATGCTTTTCTTGAAAAACAGCACCATTTGTTGCATGTATGAGCAACACACATGCTATACTAAATATGTTACAATTTCATTTCAATGTTTCTGATTGCATTGATCAATTGCATTTTCATAGATTTTTATTTATTTTTATTTTTATTTAATTATTTTGTGTGAATTCCATTGGAATTGAGCTGTGTTGTTTACCATACCATTCATTTTGTGAGTATAGTTTATTATTTATTTTGTTTCATATTTTCATATCATTTTTTAACTGTTTTTCTTATATATCAGTGATGGGAACATCAGCTCACTTTATATTCCCAATTTTCTAATGGGAACATCAGACCTTTTGGAAAGGCATCGGACGAGGGAGTGGGGAATGGGGGGGATGAAGAGGGGACGGAAGTGAGAGATAGTGTGGAGGACGAGGGTACAAGGAAGGGGGTAATGGTGAGGAAGGACGATGAGACGGGGGAGTTTGGGATAGTGGGGAGGAGAAAGGGACAGGGAAAGTTGCTGTGGCTCAGCGGATGCTAGTAAAGTTATAAATTTTATGCTGGGCCACGTACTAGCTATCGTAAGTGTCTCTGCTGGGAGAGGGCTAACGCCAATCTGATTATGGGGTGTGGCCCTCGGCTGTCCCTCGGGCGAGCACACAAGGAGCGCCTAGTTCTGAGAGGTTCTGAGTAGACATAACAAGATGGCGCCCACCATACCCTGGGCGTCCAACTCCGCTTAGCACGCTATCATCGTCGTCCTCAACAATCTGCTTGAAGAACTTTTTGGTTGTGAACCTAACATTTATGTATAGGATTATTTACCTATAGTGGCTGTAAACAAGCTCTGAGACATCCACAACCCAGTCTCAGACATACATGAATATAGAGTACATTGTATAAATATAATTCTAAAATTAAGTTATCCATGGAGCATCATGACTAACTAGTTAAACGTCTGAGCATACTGGGGGCAGAAGGTCCATCTGCAGGTAGAGGCAGTGGACCAGAAGTTGTGTGCAAGGATCAAGATGCACACCTACAGTGTTACCTGTTAAGCAGATTATAATCGGTAGACGCTGACAAAGGCACGATATAGTACCTAGTATGAGTGACGTTCTACTAAAATATGGAGTGCAGGGACGCGGCAAAAACACCAGGACCTGAACAGTGAGTGTATGAGAAGTCATAAGATTGAAACTATGAATTAAGGTGAGCTATGTAGGTATCATATTATATACATTTGAGACAAAGGAAAAAGAACAGATGTATAAAATCCACTGAGAAAGACGTTAATCAGTTTAACTCTCTCAGGAAATCTCAACGGATATGCTGCGGGAATGGTACATAAAAGTGTCTAACATATACAATGGTTGGGTACTCACTGAAGACGAGCTTTCTCGTAAAAAAAATTTACTAGAACTAGTGGAAAAGGGGTAGAAGTTAGTAGGCATGAACCGGTTACTTAGTTTATAATATGGTAAGCATTACCCTTACAGCTAGACATAAAAACTATGAATGTTAGGGGCTAGTTCTTCACGAATATAGTCATCTTCTGCTACATACTGGCAGTCAGGAAGTCAGGAGCTGATGTAACGCATCCATTGTCCTTTACAGACAGGAACACCACAGTCACACAAGCATGTATCATCCGACTGTTGTTGGTGCACTGTCAAAATAACTGGTCTGGACCGAAAGTTGTAAGTATGAGTACCAGGTGATGCGGTACCATTGTTCGTGTCTTCGACCAGAGTGGGTGTCACAGTGGTAGGGTCAGTCATTACATGGTCATTGACAGGTACTGGGCTGTCTTGGTCAACAGTCAGTCGGGCTAGTTTCATGTGACTGAGATGTTCATTTACATGTTCACCTGTAGCAAGGTTTTCCAGCTTGTACTTGGTACCTGTAATATGCTCAAGAACTCTGTAAGATCCAAGAAACTTCTCAGTCAGCGTATACATGGGACCATCTCATCGCTGGTTGAGGATCATTACTAAAGATCCAGGTCCTATTTTTGTAGGTTTAACATGAGCGTTTTGTAACCTAGTGAAATCGTCAGTAGTTTTAGATAGGTATTCCTTGACTCTCAGGAATACCAATTGAGTGTCTCTTTGTTTGACTTTAACATAATCATCATAGTTGTAAAGTGACACAGGCGGTGAGGATATGAGAGCATTAGGGAATCTCATGTCTGTCCGATAAAGGCCAGAGTGAGGTGTATCTCCTATGGAGGAGTTGACAGAGGAGTTTATCGAGCTTTGGACGATTGGCATAAGTTCATCCCATTTGTGACTGTCCCGATTGACTGTTACTCTGAGTGCGTTATTGACTGTTAATTTCTTATTTGTTCTTTCAGCAAGACCATTGCTAGCCGGTTGATAAGGCATTATATTGCACTTTTTATTTTTGTACAGTTTAGCCAGTTGTTCCATAACAGAATTGTTGAATTCCGGGCCGTTGTCAGTACAGTATACTGACAACGGCCGAGAGTCCACCTAGAGTTATACCGAGAGTATAACCCTAGGTGGACCATACCTGCAAATTATGTTATTATGAAATGCATTATGCAGTTTTGTTTGGAATTGGAACCAGTTTACCGTATTTAGAGAAGTTATCCACCGCAACTAGAAGATGTTTATTACCTTTGAAAATTTCAGCAAAGTTTGTTAGCAAGTTCATAGAAACACGGTCCCAAGGTGCATTAGTCGTAGGGTAAGTCTGAATTGGGTTCAGCCCAGCAACATGGGTTCTGTTAGCTAGGCAGGTTAGACATTGATCCACGTGATGTTCAATCTGTTTTGCCATTTCGGGCCAGCAATACTCGAGGCAAGCCTGCTTTATGGTGCAGTCCTTGCCAGGATGTGCACTGTGCGTCATGGACAAGTTTCAACACGATAGATACTATCGACGCAGGAATAACAGGTTGATGTATCATTCTGGCAGGAGAGCCAAACATAACCTTCATGTGGAGTACGTGGTTTACGAGTACTAGTTCCTTGAGTGGCATAGGAGACTTGACTGTAAGACTCGTTTTCGGGTTCATTAGAAAGCTTATAATTGGTGCCCACATTGGGTCTTGTTGTTGTGCTATTTCTACATCTTGCAAGTCTGTCGAAGGGTATTCTACCTGAACAGGAGCGACTTAGTGGGAGAGGGCATCGGCAACTACATTATGTCTTCCAGGTAAGTTTCCAAACGTGGGTAAGAACTCTTGTATCGTGAGCGACCAACGGGCAAACTTACCTGTGAAATGAAAATGTCCATAGAGCTGGCAAGCAGGGGATGGAAGAACGGGGCTAGGCTGCCGAAATCTTGAGCAAGGATCCGGGGATGAGGTGAAGAGGGGAAATGAAAGATCGGTGGCCCAACCACCGCGGATTTGAACTTGATCAGATGGAAGTAGAATTGAGTAGGGTGTCATTTGCAGTACACACAGGGGCCGGGAACGCAAGCAGCTGGCAGTGGAGGTTTGATGTCAGATGTTGATGTTAGGTCAGTTCGTTAGTAGGCTTCTTCCTTGTTGATTTCACCAAACTTTGATCGTTGGTCTTCTTTTTGGGCTTGTCGGTCTTGGTGGTCACGTTTCGTGTTGATGCTTGGAGGTGATCTTTCCGTGGAGGTGATGGTGTTCCAACAGATACGTCTTCATCCGATTCATCAGATGAGTGAAGAGCAGGGGTGTTGACACGCTGGGGTAGAGTTCTTGAAGGTTGAGTTCTTGAAGGTTGAGTTCTTGGAGGTTGAGGAGCAGTGGTAGGTACTGCAGCAGAAGGTGCTGCATAGTTGGTACCCTCTGGTTGGTACTTCCATAGTTGGAAGGGTCGATTGCAGCGGAATTCGTTACTAAGACGGGTGAAGGGACAGCAGCAGCTGGAGAAGCGTGTGAAGCAGGAGCCGACAATAAGTCTGAAAGCGTGGCTGCGTTCACAGTGATGTCATGGTTGGTAACTGGAACTGTTCCAGAGTTCTGTTGTTTCCAGAGAACTGTTGCAACCCAACTTACCTATTGGGTTCTATTTTTTCGTCAGTACATGGACAGGGTAGTTGTAGATGATGTCTCTGAAATGTTTGAGAGTCCACACTACAGCTAAAGCTTCTCGTTCTGTTGTCGAGTAATTTTTTTCTGCTTTGGAGAGAACTCAGCTTGCACATGCAATGGCATGTTTTTTTTCTGTCGCTAGTCTATGTTAGTATGGCTCCTAATCCAATATTACTGGCGTCGGTGACTATGACAAACGATTTGGAGAAGTCTGGGAACTTGATAATGTGAGCTGATATGAAAGCCTCTTTAAGTGTTTTAAACGCTTTCCCCTGATCAGCTGTCCTGGCGAATATGACGTCTTTCTTAAGGAGGTGAGTGAGAGAAGACTCAATCACTGAATAGCCAGCAATGAAATGGCGATAGAATCCTGTTAGGCCTATGAAGTTTTGTACAGCATCAACATTATGATGGACAGGATACTTCTTCACAGTGTCTATCTTTGAGTTAAGAGTGGTAATGCCGTGTGAGATGACTTTATGGCCTAGAAACTTTATCTCTTTTTTTCATGAAGTCACATTTGATAAGTTTGATCTTCAAATTATCTTCAGATAGTTTCTGAAGAGCAAATTCTAAACTTTGAAGGTGGGTCGGTACATCCTTGGATATGATTATGAGGTCATCGAGGTAAACCTTGAGGGTATTACCTATCATTCGTCGGAACAAGTTTGTCATAAGCCTAGAGAAAGTAATAGGGCTGCTGCATAAGCCAAAAGGTATGCAGGTGTACTAGTAATGGCCATTAGGGACTGAAAACTGTCAGTTCTCGGCTTTCTGGGTCAAGTGGTATTTGCCAAAAACCTTGCAATAGATCAAGAGAAGACGAAACCTCATTCTGGCCTAAGTTCTGCAATAAGTCAGTGAGCACGGGAAGTGGAAACCTATCTGGTATCGTCACGTGGTAAAGTTTTCTGAAATCAACGATGGGATGCAAGAGCCATCCATCCTTCTTGGGTACTATGATCAATGGAGCAGTCCATGGAGAGGTGCTTTCATCAATAATACCTCCGTGTAACATCTCGTCAATATGACGGTCTGCAACAGCTCGTTGAGAATGAGGCAATATATATGCGGGTACATAAATTGGTTGAGTACCTGGTTCAAGAGGAATTTTGTGAGTGATGAGGTGTGTCATGCCAAGTTGTTCTCCTGTCCGTGCCACAACAGTGTTTGTTGAGGATGGGGGGCTTGGGCGTCTGGGAAGTTAGTGGGACTAAGGTGCTCAGGCGAGATCGCTAACTGATTTCGATTTGTCGTATGAGAGAGTACAAGTACCATTAGTTCAGTAGTCTTCATCCACTACTCGCACCACTTCGTGTTGATGCTTGGAGGTGATCTTTCCGTGGAGGTGATGGTGTTCCAACAGATACGTCTTCATCCGATTCATCAGATGAGTGAAGAGCAGGGGTGTTGACACGCTGGGGTAGAGTTCTTGAAGGTTGAGTTCTTGGAGGTTGAGGAGCAGTGGTAGGTACTGCAGCAGAAGGTGCTGCATAGTTGGTGTGTCACCAACAATGACACAAGTTGGTGTGTCATTGTATACTTCACCCATGGGTGAAGTATACAATGTGTGTCTATGTGAGGTGAATGTTGGCACTGGTGACATTTGCAACATAAACAGCAGTAGAGATGTTCTGCATCTGATGAAAGGATGGTTCCATGTAGGTACCTTTTATTTGACATGTGTCACTGTCTGCTATTACGTGATCTAGGTCAGGTACACCAGGAATTTTGACAATAACCTTTGTTAGTGTGTGAGAATGTAGTACTGTGTCTTGGTGTAAGATGCCTCTGACTTGATTGATGTTAGACTCTAGGCAAGGTAACGAACAATTGCTGGGGCCCCTTGCAAAGATTCATTGACTTCATCGACCTGTGATATTGTGTGGCTGTGTGATGGACTGGTGTCAGTAAGTGATTGAGTGACGGCTTTGTTTGGACGTGTCTGGTAACGTGTATCTTGGTCACTCCTGGCTTTTATGTAACTGATATAGTCTCTATGGTTGGTGAACTCGTGTCCCCATGGGGAACACACCACAAAGAGGTACTACTGTGTCACCAATTGTTGTTTCCCAATGGTAAGCATCGATAGTAATTAAAAAGGATGTCTCCTGGGAACCGAATATTATCTACAAGTAAACAGGTCATGGCGACCGATCTGTCATCAACTATCAACTCTTTGTCAGCTTCACCCAACACTGCAGTCATTCCTCCAGAAACTTCACTAAGGTTGGAGACAGATGACTAGCATACGACAAGTCTGTTGTGTATGTCATTCAAGGCGGCTTCTTTGATGATGATGACTCTAGCTCCTGTGTCTAGGAAAATTTTAACTTGTCGACCTTTCAGAGTGGTTGTAATCAGAGGTCCTTCTGTGTCTTTGTTAGCCATGTTAGTACGAGACTGGTGTGGTCGACGTGGTGTCTGAAGCACATGATTGTGAGTACTGTCAGCATATAGGAGGTGTACGGTATCCTCCTCTGCTAATATATTTAACCTGTTATGGGTAGGTACTGATTATGCAGGGTGGTCGTCTCGCTTCCCTATGTCATGCTGGTTTACAAAGGCTGCTATGTCTTCTCCCGATTGCGAGTCTGGTCTGGTCTGGTCTAGGTACCCATAGGTCTGGTCTGCGTTATTCGAGAAGGCTGTAACACCGTTTGTCAGCCGCGAGTCAGTGTCCATCTGTGTTGGGACTGTCAGTCTTCGCGAACCTAACATGGGCAGTAGGTCGGGTTGCAGGAGCACGTGCAAGGCTCGGTCGGCGCTGGTTAGAGGTTGCAGCATGTGGTTGGTTATTGGCAGGCTATTGGGGTAGCTTGATTAGAACCTCGGCGAGCTCGACAGTCAACAGTGTCATGACCATGGAGCTGGTGATAGGTGCAGAATGGTGCACGAGGTGCTCGGCAGTTTGACATTTCATGTACAGGTCTGTGGTGAAATATGCAATAAGGACGGTTGTGATATATAGTATTGCTTGCACTGTTATGTCTTGCATGCAGTTGGTAACGAGTGCTGTTTGATGTGCATTCTGCCTAACGGTGGCCAGGTTTGCCACAGTTAAAGCATTCTGGCATTTGCGGGTGAGGACGATAATGAGGAGAGTTAGTCCTGGAGTATGACCTGGGGCCATGTGAGGGTGGAGAAGACCTAGCATGAGTCTGAATGTTACTAGGGAAAGAACGTGTGACAACGTTTGCACGGTTATGGGGATTGATTGCACTGAAAACGGCAGTGTTTTGCAGAGTCCCGGTTCTTTAGCCTCTCAGTGGAATCTATCATCTCATCCATTAATTCCCAAATAGTGTTGTTTGGCCTAAAGTCCTTAGCTTGTATTTCCTTTAGTATGACCTCGGGGGGCATGACGCTGTATGGCACCAAATCTCAGTAGTCTACACACATTACCTATGGTGAGGCTTTCCTTTGCTTCCCATCTAGAACCCGTCAAAGCTGATTTCAGTGAGCTATGGAGCTTATCTAATCGTCTGCCGAATGCTTTGCGTGTCTCATCAGGACGCATTACCTAGCAAACACAAATCATATAGAAAACGTTCGTCTATCTCTTCCCATAGGTGTAGGAATGATTTGCATTGAGAATGGTGCAGGAGAGCCTTTGAGAAACTTTTAATCCAAAAACATAGGTTTTATAATAAATTGTTTATCTACAACTATTTTGTTCCTAATGTATTACAAATAGTTTTTACATGTTTAATTATAAAATTTATGGTGTTTTTTGTAAAATTCATTAATAAATTGTGAATGATATTTATTGGCTGAATGAAACCTTCAAAATACATTTAGTTATTCTATGATCAGAATAAAGTAGTTTTCCAAATTTTCTAAAAATCGCTCTTTTTAACACAATTTGACTCCTTATGCATTCCACTAAACACTAATATCATGTTTAAATATATAATTTATGTATTATTACCTAAAATAATTTATATAAATTATAAATGTTGCTGGAAAGTGGTGTGAAAGAATCAGAAAACGTTTTGTTGTCTTATATATTGGCGTGTTCTTATTAACTATGTCTCCAGTGCACAGTTTATCAAACAAGAAGATTAACGTTTGTCAACCCTTAAAATCTTATATGTTATCTTGTTGTTGCAAAATGGGTGAATCTTTAAGAACAGTATCTATATGACAAATGGTGTTTAACCTAACTCAAACATTGTAGGGTTTGTTATTCTACACATATTTCTAATGACTCTTAGATGTTTACATTCTCTGAAGTATAATTGTGAAGGCTGTGTCCTTCACTCTCACCACAGATTCTTAAACTCCTGTGCATGTTCAACTATAATTGTTTCCATTCTGAATCTCCATGGACATTTGCATCCAAAATTAAACCAATGTGGTTTCTTTCAGGGCCTTCAGCAGCCAGTACATTTGCTCATTCATTTCCACAGATTTAAAAATGGTAGGGGATTTACAGAAATTTGGCTACTCATATTGTTATCTATTATATGAATGCATTTCCATATTATAAGAAAAATACATGAGTTTATGATAAATTAGTTTTCTGTGATATAATGATAAATTAGTTTTCTGTGATATAACATTTGTATGCTGTTTTTTCTTTATACCCCATACTGAACTAAATCACGAGAGTATATATTGTTTATTAAGAAGTGCCACCAGTGACCGCCAATTAAGTGCTCACATTAATTATAACTCTAAGAAATAACACACAAGCCATGCCCAACTGTCGATCAACATCGACGCTGCACACACACTCAGGCGCCTCCACTTAAAATTGCCACTCATCAGTCATATGGAGGAGAAAACTTTGACAAATTTCACCTATCATAAATAACAATCACCACCATTGACTGCCAAGTGCTCATATCAAGTCTAACTCTAAGAAACAACACACAATCTCTGTATATAACCATGTCAACACGGACTCTGGACACTATACGTCTCCCAACATCATCACTCATGCTGTCATCAAGATGGAAATGTTAGGACTAATAGTGCCTATAGTGTCGTGATGTATAGTATCGTGGAGTATAGTGTCGTGGAGTATAGTGTCGTGGAGTATAGTGTCTCGGAGTATAGTGTCGTGGAGTATAGTGTCGTGGAGTATAGTGTCGTGGAGTATAGTGTCGTGAAGTATAGTGTCGTGGAGTATAGTGTCGTGGAGTATAATGTCGTGGAGTATAGTGTAGTGGAGTATAGTGTCGTGGAGTATAGTGTCAGGGGAGTATAGTGTCGTGGAGTATAGTGTCGTGGTGTATAGTGTCGTGAAGTATAGTGTCGTGGAGTATAGTGTCATGGAGTATAGTGTCAGGGGAGTATAGTGTCGTGGAGTATAGTGTCAGGGGAGTATAGTGTCGTGGTGTATAGTGTCGTGGAGTATAGTGTCGTAGTGTATAGTGTCGTGTAGCATAGTGTCGTGGTTTATAGTCTCGTGGAGTATGGTGTCGTGGAGTATAGTGTCGTGGAGTATAGTGTCGTGGAGTACAGTGTCGCGGAGTATAGTGTCATGGAGTATAGTGTCGTGGAGTATAGTGTCGTGGAGTATAGTGTCGTGAAGTATAGTGTCGTGGAGTATAGTGTCGTGGAGTATAGTGTCGTGGAGTATAATGTCGTGGAGTATAGTGTAGTGGAGTATAGTGTCGTGGAGTATAGTGTCAGGGGAGTATAGTGTCGTGGAGTATAGTGTCGTGGAGTATAGTGTCGTGGTGTATAGTGTTGTGAAGTATAGTGTCGTGGAGTATAGTGTCATGGAGTATAGTGTCAGGGGAGTATAGTGTCGTGGAGTATAGTGTCGTAGTGTATAGTGTCGTGGAGTATAGTGTCGTGGTGTATAGTGTCGTGTAGCATAGTGTCGTGGTTTATAGTCTCGTGGAGTATGGTGTCGTGGAGTATAGTGTCGCGGAGTATAGTGTCGTGGTGTATAGAGTCGTGGAGTATAGTGTCGTGGAGTATAGTGTCGTGGAGTAGAGTGTCGTGGAGTATAGTGTCGTGGAGTATAGTGTCGCGGAGTATAGTGTCGTGGTGTATAGAGTCGTGGAGTATAGTGTCGTGGAGTATAGTGTTGTGGAGTATAGTGTCGTGGTGTATAGTGTCGTGGAGTATAGTGTCGTGGTGTATAGAGTCATGGAGTATAGTGTCGTGGAGTATAGTGTCGCGGAGTATAGTGTCGTGGTGTATAGAGTCGTGGAGTATAGTGTCGTGGAGTATAGTGTCGTGGAGTAGAGTGTCGTGGAGTATAGTGTCGTGGAGTATAGTGTCGCGGAGTATAGTGTCGTGGTGTATAGAGTCGTGGAGTATAGTGTCGTGGAGTATAGTGTCGTGGAGTATAGTGTCGTGGTGTATAGTGTCGTGGAGTATAGTGTCGTGGTGTATAGAGTCGTGGAGTATAGTGTCGTGGAGTATAGTGTCGCGGAGTATAGTGTCGTGGTGTATAGAGTCGTGGAGTATAGTGTCGTGGAGTATAGTGTCGTGGAGTATAGTGTCGTGGTGTATAGTGTCGTGTAGCATAGTGTCGTGGTTTATAGTCTCGTGGAGTATAGTGTCGTGGAGTATAGTGTCGCGGAGTATAGTGTCGTGGTGTATAGAGTCGTGGAGTATAGTGTCGTGGAGTATAGTGTCGTGGAGTACAGTGTCGTGGAGTATAGTGTCGTGGAGTATAGTGTCGCGGAGTATAGTGTCGTGGAGTATAGTGTCGTGCAGTATAGTGTCGTGGTGTATAGTGTCGAGGAGTATAGTGTCGCGGAGTATAGTGTCGTGGAGTATAGTGTCGCGGAGTATAGTGTCGTGGTGTATAGAGTCGTGGAGTATAGTGTCGTGGAGTATAGTGTCGTGGAGTATAGTGTCGTGGAGTATAGTGTCGCGGAGTATAGTGTCGTGGAGTATAGTGTCGCGGAGTATAGTGTCATGGTGTATAGAGTCGTGAAGTATAGTGTCGTGGAGTATAGTGTCGTGGTGTATAGAGTCGTGGAGTATAGTGTCGTGGAGTATAGTGTCGTGGAGTATAGTGTCGTGGTGTATAGTGTCGTGGAGTATAGTGTCGTGGTATATAGAGTCGTGGAGTATAGTGTCGGGGAGTATAGTGTCGTTGAGTATAGTGTAGGGTGGCAGTAGTGGAGGGTGGCGGTAGTGGAGGGTGGCAGTAGTGGAGGGTGGCAGTAGTGGAGGGTGGCAGTAGTGTAGGGTGGCACTAGTGGAGGGTGGCAGTAGTGGAGAGTGGCAGTAGTGGAGGGTGGCAGTAGTGGAGGGTGGCGGTAGTGTAGGGTGACAGTAGTGGAGGGTGGCAGTAGTGGAGGATGGCAGTAGTGGAGGGTGGCAGTAGTGGAGGGTGGCAGTAGTGGAGGGTGGCAGTAGTGGAGGGTGGAAGTAGTGGAGGGTGGCAGTAGTGGAGGGTGGCAGTAGAGGAGGGTGGCAGTAGTGTAGGGTGGAAGTAGTGGAGGGTGGCAGTAGTGTAGGGTGGCAGTAGTGGAGGGTGGCAGTAGTGTAAGGTGGCAGTAGTAGAGGATGGCAGTAGTGTAGGGTGCCGGTAGTGTAGGGTGGCAGTAGAGGAGGGTGGCAGTAGTGGAGGGTGGCGGTAGTGGAGGGTGGCGGTAGTGTAGGGTGGCAGTAGTGGAGGGTGGCAGTAGTGGAGGGTGGCAGTATTGGAGGATGGCAGTAGTGGAGGGTGGCAGTAGTGAAGGGTGGCAGTAGTGGAGGGTGGCAGTAGTGGAGGGTGGCAGTATTGGAGAGTGGCAGTAGTGGAGGGTGGCAGTAGTGGAGGGTGGCAGTATTGGAGGGTGGCAGTAGTGGAGGGTGGCAGTAGTGGAGGGTGGCAGTAGTGGAGGGTGGCAGTAGTGGAGGGTGGCAGTATTGGAGGGTGGCAGTAGTGTAGGGTGGCAGTAGTGGAGGGTGGCAGTATTGGAGGGTGGCAGTAGTGGAGGGTGGCAGTAGTGGAGGGTGGCAGTAGTGGAGGGTGGCAGTAGTGGAGGGTGGCAGTAGTGGAGGGTGCCAGTAGTGGAGGGTGGCAGTAGTGGAGGGTGGCGGTAGTGGAGGGTGGCGGTAGTGGAGGGTGGCGGTAGTGTAGCGTGGCAGTAGTGTAGGGTGGCAGTAGTGGAGGGTGGCAGTAGTGGAGGGTGGCAGTAGTGTAGGGTGGCAGTAGTGGAGGGTGGCAGTAGTGGAGGGTGGCAGTAGTGGAGGATGGAAGTAGTGGAGGGTGGCAGTAGTGTAGGGTGGCAGTAGTGGAGGGTGGCAGTAGTGGAGGATGGCAGTAGTGTAGGGTGGCAGTAGTTTAGGGTGGCAGTAGTGTAGGGTGGCAGTAGTGGAGGGTGGCAGTAGTGTAGGGTGGCAGTAGTGTAGGGTGGCAGTAGTGGAGGGTGGCAGTAGTGTAGGGTGGCAGTAGTGGAGGGTGGCGGTAGTGGAGGGTGGTGGTAGTGTAGGGTGGCAGTAGTGTAGGGTGGCAGCAGTGAAGGGTGGCAGTAGTGTAGGGTGGCAGTAGTGGAGGATGGCAGTAGTGTAGGGTGGCAGTAGTGGAGGGTGGCAGTAGTGGAGGGTGGCAGTAGTGGAGGGTTGCAGTAGTGGAGGGTGGCAGTAGTGGAGGGTGGCAGTAGTGGAGGGTGGCAGTAGTATAGGGTGGCAGTAGTGTAGGGTGGCAGTAGTGTAGGGTGGAAGTAGTGGAGGGTGGCAGTAGTGGAGGGTGGCAGTAGTGGAGGGTGGCAGTAGTGTAGGGTGGCAGTAGTGGAGGGTGGCAGTAGTGTAGGGTGGCAGTAGTGTAGGGTGGCAGTAGTGGAGGGTGGCAGTAGTGGAGGATGGCAGTAGTGTAGGGTGGCAGTAGTGGAGGGTGGCAGTAGTGGAGGGTGGCAGTAGTGGAGGGTGGCAGTAGTGGAGGGTGGCAGTAGTGTAGGGTGGCAGTAGTCGAGGGTGGCAGTAGTGGAGGGTGGCAGTAGTGGAGGGTGGCAGTAGTGGAGGGTGGCAGTAGTGGAGGGTGGCAGTAGTGGAGGGTGCCAGTAGTGGAGGGTGGCAGTAGTGGAGGGTGGCGGTAGTGGAGGGTGGCGGTAGTGGAGGGTGGCGGTAGTGTAGCGTGGCAGTAGTGTAGGGTGGCAGTAGTGGAGGGTGGCAGTAGTGGAGGGTGGCAGTAGTGTAGGGTGGCAGTAGTGGAGGGTGGCAGTAGTGGAGGGTGGCAGTAGTGGAGGATGGAAGTAGTGGAGGGTGGCAGTAGTGTAGGGTGGCAGTAGTGGAGGGTGGCAGTAGTGGAGGATGGCAGTAGTGTAGGGTGGCAGTAGTTTAGGGTGGCAGTAGTGTAGGGTGGCAGTAGTGGAGGGTGGCAGTAGTGTAGGGTGGCAGTAGTGTAGGGTGGCAGTAGTGGAGGGTGGCAGTAGTGTAGGGTGGCAGTAGTGGAGGGTGGCGGTAGTGGAGGGTGGTGGTAGTGTAGGGTGGCAGTAGTGTAGGGTGGCAGCAGTGAAGGGTGGCAGTAGTGTAGGGTGGCAGTAGTGGAGGATGGCAGTAGTGTAGGGTGGCAGTAGTGGAGGGTGGCAGTAGTGGAGGGTGGCAGTAGTGGAGGGTTGCAGTAGTGGAGGGTGGCAGTAGTGGAGGGTGGCAGTAGTGGAGGGTGGCAGTAGTGTAGGGTGGCAGTAGTGTAGGGTGGCAGTAGTGTAGGGTGGCAGTAGTGGAGGGTGGCAGTAGTGGAGGGTGGCAGTAGTGGAGGGTGGCAGTAGTGTAGGGTGGCAGTAGTGGAGGGTGGCAGTAGTGTAGGGTGGCAGTAGTGTAGGGTGGCAGTAGTGGAGGGTGGCAGTAGTGGAGGATGGCAGTAGTGTAGGGTGGCAGTAGTTTAGGGTGGCAGTAGTGTAGGGTGGCAGTAGTGGAGGGTGGCAGTAGTGGAGGGTGTTAGTAGTGGAGGGTGGCAGTAGTGGAGGGTGGCAGTAGTGTAGGGTGGCAGTAGTGGAGGGTGGCGGTAGTGGAGGGTGGTGGTAGTGTAGGGTGGCAGTAGTGTAGGGTGGCAGTAGTGTAGGGTGGCAGTAGTGTAGGGTGGCAGTAGTGGAGGATGGCAGTAGTGAAGGGTGGCAGTAGTGGAGGGTGGCAGTAGTGGAGGGTGGCAGTAGTGGAGGGTTGCAGTAGTGGAGGGTGGCAGTAGTGGAGGGTGGCAGTAGTGGAGGGTGGCAGTAGTGTAGGGTGGCAGTAGTGTAGGGTGGCAGTAGTGTAGGGTGGCAGTAGTGGAGGGTGGCAGTAGTGGAGGGTGGCAGTAGTGGAGGGTGGCAGTAGTGTAGGGTGGCAGTAGTGGAGGGTGGCAGTAGTGTAGGGTGGCAGTAGTGTAGGGTGGCAGTAGTGTAGGGTGGCAGTAGTGTAGGGTGGCGGTAGTGTAGGGTGGCAGTAGTGGAGGGTGGCAGTAGTGGAGGGTGGCAGTAGTGGAGGGTGGCAGTAGTGGAGGGTGTTAGTAGTGGAGGGTGGCAGTAGTGGAGGGTGGTGGTAGTGTAGGGTGGCAGTAGTGTAGGGTGGCGGTAGTGTAGGGTGGCAGTAGTGGAGGGTGGCAGTAGTGGAGGGTGGCAGTAGTGGAGGGTGGCAGTAGTGGAGGGAGGCAGTAGTGTAGGGTGGCAGTAGTGTAGGGTGGCAGTAGTGTAGGGTGGCAGTAGTGTAGGGAGGCAGTAGTGGAGGGTGGCAGTAGTGGAGGGTGGCGGTAGTGTAGGGTGGCAGTAGTGTAGGGTGGCAGTAGTGGAGGGTGGTGGAAGTGTAGGGTGGCGGTAGTGGAGGGTGGTGGTAGTGTAGGGTGGCAGTAGTGTAGGGTGGCAGTAGTGGAGGATGGCAGTAGT
>NC_091210.1:2107441-2235678 GCF_040958095.1 Procambarus clarkii | reverse complement strand
TTGTATGCTCGGAGCTCCTAAACGTTACAAATGAGGTGGTAGAGGTACTGGGATTAAAAATAGAGAAAATAAATTTAGTGATTATACTAATATACAAACCGCCAGATGCAACGGCTGAGGAATTCACAGAACAGATAAGCAAAATAGAGAATAGCCTTGATAATTTGGAGAACCCGATACCTGATATTATTTTCCTAGGTGACTTCAACTTGCCTAGTCTCAGGTGGAAAATAGCAAACAATAATATTATACCAGGAAATCTATCAGGACCTAACCAACCACAGATTAGAGAACTACTTAGATTCTGTGACAAATTTTCACTCAATCAGCAGATATCGGAGCCAACGAGAAATGAAAATATTCTAGATCTGGTCTTTACGAACAATGAAGACATTATCAGAGACATTACGATATCAGATACCACATACTCAGATCACAAACTCATTGAAGTGCAAACGACCATCAATACTCAGAATAGACCTAAAACGTTGATAAAGCGAGAGGGGCTATTCAGTAAATTCAATTTTAATAATAAAAGGATAGACTGGGAGATAATAAACAGGGAACTTACAAACATTCCATGGGGAACTGTTCTAAATAATACAAGTCCTACAGAAGGAATAGAAAAACTTACTTCAGAAGCGTATCAAGTCTGTCTGAAACATGTTCCGTTGAGGAAAGCCAGAAAGAGATCTAACGTAGAAAGAGAACGCAGACGACACTATAAACGCAGGAAAAAAATAACGGAACTGCTTATGCAGACACGAATTTCCCGTCAAAGAAGGAATAATTTAAATAGGGAGATTGAAGAAATCGAGCGGAAATTGAAACACTCATATGAAACTGAAGAAAGGCAGTTAGAACAGAAAGCAATTCAGGAAATAAAGAAAAATCCAAAATATTTCTTCTCATATGCGAAATCAAAAGCAAAAACCACTGCCAGTATTGGACCTATTCGTACAAGTGAAGGTTCATACACGGAGGATGACAAAGAAATTAGTGAAATCCTAAAAAAGCAGTATGAGGACATGTTTAGCACTCCAATAAACAACATGAAGGTGGAAGATCCAGACAATTTCTTTATGCGGGATATTCAAACCCCGGTAAATATAACTGATATAAACACGAGCGCACTAAATTTTGAAAAAGAAATTGAAAACATGCCCATGCACTCGGCCCCAGGTCCAGACTCATGGAATTCAATATTTATAAAGAAATGCAAAGTGCCGGTAGCACAGGCACTCAGTATAGTGTGGAGGAAGAGCTTGGACACGGGGGAGATACCAGATGCACTTAAAGTAGCAGACATAGCCCCTCTACACAAGGGAGGGAGCAAAGCATTGGCAAAAAATTATAGACCAGTTGCACTAACATCGCACATCATAAAAGTATTTGAGAGAGTGATTAGGAGTCAGGTCACCAATTTCATGGAGACCAATGACCTTCATAACCCAGGCCAACATGGATTTCGAGCGGGAAGATCGTGCCTCTCACAGCTACTTGAGCACTACGACAAAGTCACTGAGGCATTAGAAGAGAAACAGAATGCTGATGTGATATACACGGACTTCGCAAAGGCCTTCGATAAATGTGACCATGGCGTGATAGAACACAAAATGAAGTCAATGGGAATAACCGGTAAAGTAGGACGCTGGATACTCAGTTTTCTGTCAAACAGGACTCAGCGAGTAACTGTCAACCATATAAAATCTAGTCCAAGTGCAGTGAAAAGCTCTGTACCTCAGGGTACAGTCCTTGCACCACTGCTTTTCCTTATTCTCATATCAGATATAGACAAAAATACAAGTCACAGCTTCGTATCATCCTTTGCAGATGACACAAAAATCAGTATGAAAATTACCTCGGCTGAGGACATTGAAAAACTTCAAGCTGATATTAATAAAGTTTTCGACTGGGCATCAGAAAATAACATGATGTTTAACAGTGATAAATTCCAGGTACTCAGGTACGGTAAAAATGAGGACCTTAAACATAATACAGAGTACAAAACACAATCAAATGTACCCATAGTAGGAAAACAGCATGTAAAGGATTTGGGAATAATAATGTCTGACGACCTAACGTTTAAGGAGCATAACCAAGCAAATATTGCGACAGCCAGAAAAATGATAGGATGGATTACGAGAACTTTCAAATCCAGGGATCCCATCACAATGGTTGTACTCTTCAAGGCACTTGTGTTGTCCCGTCTTGAGTACTGCTCAGTACTCACTTCCCCCTTCAAAGCAGGAGAGATTGCTGAAATAGAGGGAATACAGAGAACATATACGGCACGCATAGACGCAATAAAGCACCTAAATTATTGGGATCGTCTCAAAGCCCTCCAAATGTACTCGCTAGAAAGAAGACGAGAGAGATATCAAATAATATACACCTGGAAGATACTGGAGGGCCAAGTACCAAATCTACACAGTAAAATAACAACGTACTGGAGTGAACGACATGGAAGAAAATGTAGAATAGAACCAATGAAGAGCAGAGGTGCCATAGGCACAATCAGAGAACACTGTATAAACATCAGAGGTCCGCGGTTGTTCAACGTCCTCCCAGCAAGCATAAGAAATATTGCCGGAACAACCGTGGACACTTTCAAGAGGAAACTAGATTTATTCCTCCAAGGAGTGCCGGACCAACCGGGCTGTGGTGGGTATGTGGGCCTGCGGGCCGCTCCGAGCAACAGCCTGGTGGACCAAACTCTCACAAGTCGAGCCTGGCCTCGGGCCGGGCTTGGGGAGTAGAAGAACTCCCAGAACCCCATCAACCAGGTATCAACCAGGTAACCAGGTATGCTTAAGGCGTGCATCTTTTAGTTTGCTGAAGGCTGCATCTTTAATTAACGTAGCTTGACTGCCGATATCCACAAACACAGTCAACCTCAACCCATCGACCTTCACCTCAAAAGTCGGTCTACCATCATTACCACCGTCCCGGTCTGGGTGTGCCATACGCCGCACTTCTGTACAAGAGGCCCTGCAATGGCCTCGGCCATTGCAGTTCCAGCATAAATCCTTAAAATTACCGCGTCTACCAGACGCACGCTTTCTACGCTTCCTAATACAAGCTAATATTAGAGAATCAACACCGGGAGGGGAGGTAAGGGGTGAAGGGGGTTGGGGGGAAGTGGAGGAGTGAGGAGTAGCAACAGCGGAAGGTGAGGGATTAGAGGAGGGCGTAAGGCCGCCACCAGGTGTGATGGCTGGTAGAGGGGGTTGAGAAGGCTAGTAGGAGGGGGAAGGGGGTTAGGTGTGGGGTGCATGGAGGGAGTGGGGTGGGTAGCAGGAGGAGTTGGGTGAATGGGTTGTGAGGAGGGGATGGGGGAAGGCCGGCGAAGGGATGGGAGGTGTGGAGGGGGAGAGGTAGAGGAGGAGGGCTGTAAGCGGGGGGGGGGGGGGCGGATGAGAGAGGGAACTGTAGTGTTTCAACAGACCCAATAAAGCGTCGGCAAGGACTTGGGTGGTGACTGACTGGGGTTGGAATTTTGGGAGAGGATGGGTGGGGTATGGGGCGGCCTGGGGGTAGGATGGACATGGGGCGGCCTGGGGGTAGGATGGACATGGGGCGGCCTGGGGGTAGGATGGACATGGGGCGGCCTGGGGGTAGGATGGACATGGGGCGGCCTGGGGGTAGGATGGACATGGGGCTGCCTGGGGGTAAGGTGGACATAGGCCGGCCTGGGGGTAGGATGGACATGGGGCGGCCTGGGGGTAAGGTGGACATGGGGCGGCCTGGGGGTAAGGTGGACATGGGGCGGCTTGGGGGTAAGGTGGACATGGAGCGGCCTGGGGGTAGGGTGGACATGGGGTTGCCTGGGGGTAGGATGGACATGGGGCGGCCTGGGGGTAGGATAGACATGGGGTGGCCTGGGGGTAGGATGGACATGGGGCGGCCTGGGGTAAGGTGGACATGGGGTTGCCTGGGGGTAGGATGGACACGGGGCAGCCTGGGGGTAGGATGGACATGGGGCGGCCTGGGGGTAAGGTGGACATGGGGCGGCCTGGGGGTAGGATGGACATGGGGTGGCCTGGGGGTAGGATGGACATGGGGCGGCCTGGGGGTAAGGTGGACATGGGGTTGCCTGGGGGTAGGATGGACACGGGGCAGCCTGGGGGTAAGGTGGACATGGGACGGCCTGGGGGTAGGATGGACATGGGGCAGCCTGGGGGTAGGATGGACATGGGGCGGCCTGGGGGTAGGATGGACATGGGGCTGCCTGGGGGTAGGATGGACATGGGGCGGCCTGGGGGTAGGATGGACATGGGGCGGCCTGGGGGTAGGATGGACATGGGGCGGCCTGGGGGCAAGGTGGACATGGGGCGGCCTGGGGGCAAGGTGGACATGGGGCAGCCTGGGGGTAGGATGAACATGGGGCGGCCTGGGGGTAAGGTGGACATGGGGCGGCCTGGGGGGTAAGGTGGACATGGGGCGGCCTGGGGGTAGGATGGACATGGGGTTGCCTGGGGGTAGGATGGACATGGGGCGGCCTGGGGGTAGGATGGACATGGGGTGGCCTGGGGGTAGGATGGACATGGGGCGGCCTGGGGGTAAGGTGGACATGGGGTTGCATGGGAGTAGGATGGACACGGGGCAGGCTGGGGGTAGGATGGACATGGGGCGGCCTGGGGGTAAGGTGGACATGGGGCAGCCTGGGGGTAGGATGGACATGGGGTGGCCTGGGGGTAGGATGGACATGGGGCGGCCTGGGGGTAAGGTGGACATGGGGTTGCCTGGGGGTAGGATGGACACAGGGCAGCCTGGGGGTAAGGTGGACATGGGACGGCCTGGGGGTAGGATGGACATGGGGCAGCCTGGGGGTAGGATGGACACGGGGCAGCCTGGGGGTAAGGTGGACATGGGACGGCCTGGGGGTAGGATGGACATGGGGCAGCCTGGGGGTAGGATGGACATGGGGCGGCCTGGGGGTAGGATGGACATGGGGCTGCCTGGGGGTAGGATGGACATGGGGCGGCCTGGGGGTAGGATGGACATGGGGCGGCCTGGGGGTAGGATGGACATGGGGCGGCCTGGGGGCAAGGTGGACATTGGGCGGCCTGGGGGCAAGGTGGACATGGGGCAGCCTGGGGGTAGGATGAACATGGGGCGGCCTGGGGGTAAGGTGGACATGGGGCGGCCTGGGGGGTAAGGTGGACATGGGGCGGCCTGGGGGTAGGATGGACATGGGGTTGCCTGGGGGTAGGATGGACATGGGGCGGCCTGGGGGTAGGATGGACATGGGGTGGCCTGGGGGTAGGATGGACATGGGGCGGCCTGGGGGTAAGGTGGACATGGGGTTGCATGGGAGTAGGATGGACACGGGGCAGGCTGGGGGTAGGATGGACATGGGGCGGCCTGGGGGTAAGGTGGACATGGGGCAGCCTGGGGGTAGGATGGACATGGGGTGGCCTGGGGGTAGGATGGACATGGGGCGGCCTGGGGGTAAGGTGGACATGGGGTTGCCTGGGGGTAGGATGGACACAGGGCAGCCTGGGGGTAAGGTGGACATGGGACGGCCTGGGGGTAGGATGGACATGGGGCAGCCTGGGGGTAGGATGGGCATGGGGCGGCCTGGGCATGGGGCGGCCTGGGGGTAAGGTGGACATGGGGCGGCCTGGGGGTAGGATGGACATGGGGCGGCCTGGGGGTAAGGTGGACATGGGGCGGCCTGAGGGTAGGATGGACATGGGGCGGCCTGGGGGTAGGATGGACATGGGGCGGCCTGGGGGTAAGGTGGACATGGGGCGGCCTGGGGGTAGGATGGACATGGGGCAGCCTGGGGTTAGGATGGGCATGGCGCGGCCTGGGGGGTAAGGTGGACATGGGGCGGCCTGGGGGTAGGAAGGACATGGGGCGGCCTGGGCATGGGGCGGCCTGGGCATGGGACGGCCTGGACACGGGGCGGCCTGGGGGTAGGATGGACATGGGGCGGCCTGGGGGTAAGGTGGACATGGGGCGGCCTGGGGGTAGAATGGACATGGGGCGGCCTGGAAGTAAGGTGGTGTTGGAAATTTCCAACACTAACACACTACCATTGTATTATAATACATCATTATTATATACTAATTACAGTAGTTATTAATTTCACTAACGGTAGTGTTAATATAAATTAATATTTCTTTATCTAAGCCTATTGCTAATATTCTCACGACATCGAGAGGCAGGATTGTGTCAGATAATGTACATTTAAACATATTAATTACCAATATGTTAGAGAATTGAATGTGGTTCTCTAAAATTATCAGTATTCCGTACAATAATTAACTACGGATAATATAGCTCCCAATAATCCAAAACTGAGAGTTATTAACTAAAATTATTATCAAGTAGCAGATTCATCTGTTACGTACAAATGCTATGGAGGAAATAAATGTTCTCTCCATTTCTCGATTAACACCGTTTAACGAGAATATGATATTATTTAATTCCCTATAATTGCAACCCAGTTCTCATTAACACATTGCATCAGTGATTACACAGAAAAGAATTATCCGTGATTAGTAATTTCTGTTGTGAAAGCATGAGACGAGTTGAGGGACGGCGGAAAGAAGCCGCCATTATTCCTGCTCCAACCACGAGCAAAGACGCCAACAATTACATGGTGCATCATGGGAGTGTCGATTACCATCAATACTACGTTAGGCCCTTGCATTTAGTCGGCCTAGGAGCGTGCAATTGCTCCAGTAGCAATTTGGAATTGCTTCGGTGGACAACCAGCAGGTTAAGTGCTTTATTATTTGTTATATCGAGAGATCTCAAGTTATATCAATTTACTGTGCACTGTCCATCGTTATGCTACACGACCTCTCCTAACAATAAGTACGTCCATAAGGAATTAAATTTATTCCTTTTATGGCATAGTGCGGATATTATATAGTAGGTGTAACCAATTAGTATATTTAGCTGATATTTCAGCTTGTGTTGTAAGCGGTCATGGTGATCATGTTCCCACGCCATGCTTGAACTCACGTGTTGCAGCAAGTAGCAGACGACGCCATTGCACCTCTTCCTCTCCATTCACTATTACAGCTAAGCAGCTGAATCCTTTCTCTTGTTTTGTTTCTTTAATTGATTAAATTCTAGATCAATCAAAGAGATTTAGTTTATTTTATTTGAGATACTTAACGGAATATGTTAGCCTCATAAAAGTCAAATGAGAAGAATTGCTTGATTTATCAACATATAATCTTTTTATCATTAATCAATTTATCTAATGTTTCTTAATAGTATTTAGTAGAATTACTAATTTTTATTCGAGGAAGAACCAGCCTTGATGAAGCATACTGGGAGTAAATTACTTCTGGTATTAACCCTCAATTTCGTGAAGGATGGAAAGTTTATTCTCGAACAATAATATATTCTACAGTCCATAGAAGTTTAAATAATAATGTTTAATAGTTTCTTATCCATAGGCACTGGTATTTCAGTCCTTATCATTTAATTTTATCTGTTTCCCTTTTCAGTCAAAATAGAGTGGTCCTTCGATTAATTTAATTAAATATCAATCAATTAATAGCGAGGAAGCTTTCTTCCCAACACAAAATTATGGTGCTTATCGAACTGGATATATTACAATTAAGCCCATAATCATAACTAATTACTGTGTGTAGTAATCTAGGCCTACCACATTTTATTAATCGTGGCTACTGGCAGAGTACCACGTAGGCTAGCCTAATACACACCAATTTATTTGCTGCATATACCTCATGTATAAAGTAGCACTAGTGGGACACAGTCAATTACCCACAAACCTCAGACCTATACCTCACACTGAGGTAAGAATCTTCAGGTCACCAGGAGCAACAGCTCATAATTTCTATAATAACTCCACATTAACCCCTGCGTTACAGTGGCCTCACCATCTAACTATTATTTATTTAGGTGGTAATGACATCCATCCTACTCGACACCCAGCTGAGGTAATTAATCACCTAAAAACAATAATTTCCTCATTTAAACTTGTTAGCAGTTCAGTAGTGTTCACATTGGTGGAACCTCGCCAACTAAGCAATAATAATCGTTGGGGAGTGAGTCCAGAATATTACCAAAGAGCTCCCAAATATATAAACTTTAGGCTGATGAAGAGAGTACGATTGGATGCCACTTACATTCAATTTACAGCCAGACCATACAGGCAAAACCAGGCAAGAGATGGTGTACACCTGTCAGGTGAGTCTAGGTCACATGTAGTTGACAAGTTGGTCAACACAATCAACCACCATAAAACGGGGCGAGAATAGCTTGAGCTACCTCATCCCTTTGTGTGTATTTTACCTCAATAAACTTATTTCAATTTCAATTTGACTGTACGATGCCGCCGCAACCCCGACTTCACTTGACAAACTCTCCTCCTAGGAAATGTATATATGTTTATCCCTCAGAATGTTTGGTAATATGTTTAATGTTTGTGATGTGTGTCTATGTATGTCTGAACGGGGTGAGAATAGCTTGAGCTACCTCATCCCTTTGTGTGTATTTTACCTCAATAGGGGTGAGAATAGCTTGAGCTACCTCATCCCTTTGTGTGTATTTTACCTCAATAAACTTATTTCAATTTCAATTTCAACCATAAAAGGCTGTGGCTGGCAAGCCAAAATTAATTGTACATATTTGTATTTTCACCTCTGTGTGCAAGTGCACCTTTATATAAACTATAAAATCTAAAAAAAAAAAACAGTACAACTATATATTCACATTTTGCACCACAAATTAATCTATGCCAACCTTTGTTAGGTATGAATTTAGGCTGTGATTGTGCTGAGTTTTGCACAAATGCAGACTTATAAATTAGTAGTTTCTTACGTAGAAATTCTTTCCACTAGTCTTGGACTAGTCAGTAGTGTATACATTACTCATTCTTGTGCTGACCCTACCAAGGGTGGGATTCAAACTTTATGGTAACTCTGATTAGAGTATATCCATATGAATTATTTATGTGTATGAATTTTGAGTGCTGCTGAATGATCACTATTACATCTAATGGTGATAAAGATGAGCTAGCCGATAATGGTGAAATTCAAACACTGCTCAAAATCCTTAGCTACTTATTGTTAGGTAGGTACATTTAACCTCGAGTGAGGTAGAGTGTAATTTAGCCAGATTAATTTAGGCTATATTCAATATTACTTGTCAACTAATGAGCAAGCACCCAAGCTTCATTAGTAATACTTATTCAAGTCCTATGAAACTTGGACTTAAAGCCAACATGGCTACTCCTGAACAATTAAGGAGAACCTACATTGGCCTTAAAGGTCATTTAACCAGACTAATTAATAAATCTGATACTTTGTCTAAAGCAACTCCCATTGATTACTATCAACTAGAAAGATCATTGAGAGTAGTTAATCTCAAATTTGATCAAGTCAGATCTACAAGCCAGTCTTATCTCAACCTACTGAATGCAACTAAAACTGATCCTGATGAAATAGATAAAATTCTAGCAGATATTTCTCAGTATGAAAATGAGACTCAAGATAAAATTGATTTAATGTCCAATATAGTAAAACAATATAAATCTAATACAAATAATACTATGTCTCAATCCAGTTATCAATTACCTGAGGTTCGTCTATCTACTTTAGACTTACCTACATTTGCAGGGCTGGATGAAGAAAATTGGGACACATTATGGACTTCATTTGAAGTACATATACATAAGAAATCTTCTCTTGACAGAGTTTCAAAATTCTCATACCTGATTAGTCTTCTCAAAGGGAAGGCTAAAAAGGTCATAAATAACCTAGCTCTCACTGAGAGTAATTATGAGGAAGCTATAAAACTACTGAAGTTGAACTATTGCAACAAGGAGTTGAGTATAGCTAACCTGTATTACCAGTTACTGGATCTGAATGCACCAAGTAACCGACCAGACTCACTTCAAAGCTTCAGGCTAGAGGTATAGTCTCTAGTGAAGGCCTTAGGTACTAAAGTTGATGTACCAGCCTCAGAATGGTCAATTAAGTTACTTTTACAAAGGAAATTACCTCGAAATATCTTAGCAGAAATCTGCTCTCACTATAAAACCGAGTTTCTCACTCTCGAGCAAATATTCGAAGGACTGAGAATAACGGTTAACAGGTTGAAGACTCATGATAAGATTAAACCTGAGTCTAAACAACCTAACTTTGACAACTAAGTCAAACCCAAATCGACTTTGAATAAGTCCAATAAATCCAAACCTAGGACTACTCCATCCACTGGAAAATGGAGTGGTAGTGTAGGTATTTATTCTGTATCTCCCTCTGACGTTGCAACTGATGTGTCTACTAAAAGGACAAACTCAGCCAGAGAGAGAAGGTGTCTGTTCTGTAATCAAGAACATGTCACCTGCATATGCACTGTTTATCCTAACTTTAATACCAGGATTAAACTGCTACAAGAATTACACAGATGCACCAAGTGGATGGGTTCTTATGATCCCAGTAAATGTGTAGTGCAGCTACGGTTATGCAGTAGATGCAACAAAGGTGTCCATTAATATGCCTTATGTAGAAAAACTTCTACACAATCTGTGACACCTAGGGAGGATTCTATGAATTCTACCACAGTACAATATTGCAAGGTACGCCAAGAAATAAATGAACTTGCTACTGAGTCAGGCAATAATACTACTCTGCCTACGGCTCAACTCAAACTAATTGATAGGAAGTCTAGAGTTAACACTAGAGGTCTCTTTAATCAAGGATCACAGAAAACCTTCATCACACAACAATTAGTCGAGCAGTTGAAATTAAAACCTGCCAAAAGTGTGAGACTGAATATTTCTGGGTTCTTGACTAATAGGGGACCTCGGGAATACCAAGTAGTCAAGGTGTTAGTGAGACTTGGATCTTCCACTAGTCCAATACAAGCGGTAGTAGTAGATAAACTTCCTTCAGACCTGCAGGTCACAGGACTAGCTCACACTGCGAGATATCTCAAACGAAACCGCATGAGGCTAGCAGATCACAAAATAAATTCTGACTGCCTCATAGATGTTGGTATCCTAATAGGCGCTGACTATTATTATAAATTTATAACAGGATGCACCAGACAACATGGAATGAATTTGTTGTCATCTGCTGGAGGCAAATTGCTTACTGGACCGGTGCTTTTCCAACAAAAAACAGCGTCAACCAACAAAGAAACTAACAGTTCAATAGTGGCGTGACTAGGCTTGGAACAGTCACCCCTACATTTCAGATAAATATCTGAAGATAATGAGTCTGATCCACCTGTACACCGTCTGTGGGATTTAGACACTTTAGGTATTGTCTCTGATAAACCAAGCTCTGATGGTAGGTGGACTAACCAGCAATATCTGGACACAGTCATCTATAAAGACAAACAATACTGGGTGAGACTACCATGGAAGTTGAATTATCCACAACTTCCAGTTAATTTTTTCATGGCAGCCTCTCAATTACAGTCTCAATTAATACGGCTGAAGAAACAGCCAGATAAATTGAACATGTATCATCAATTAATTCAACAACTCAATAGTAAATTTATCGAAGTTGTTGATAATGATGACCGAAAAACAGGTCACTATTTACCCCATCACACTGTGGTGAAAGATTCATTGACAGCGCCAAAACGTATTGTCTTCAACTGTAGTGCAAAAGTGAAGACAAACAGCGAGTACTTGAATGAATGTCTCCAAATGGGACCTAGCCTAACACAAAGGCTACATGATGTATTATTACGATTCCGCACTGGTATTTTCGCTTATACTGCTGATATCAGTAAAGCTTTCCTTAGAGTAGGCTTGCAAGAGGAGGATCGTAATTACAACAAATTTCTCTGGATTAAGGACCCACTGGATCCTGACAGTGACGTCATAACCTTCCGGTTTGCCTCTGTGCTATTCGGTGTGACTTCTTCACCATTTCTACTTCAAGCTACATTAGACACACATTTGAAGAAGTCAAATAGCCCTTATAAAACGGAGATCAGTGACAACTTGTATGTCGATAATTTCCAGGGAACTACAAATGACAAATCCAAATTGGTAGAAATCTACCATGAGGCTAACCGTGAATTGTTAGGAGCCAATATGCCACTACAATCATGGGCCTCAAACTATAAATCATTAAACCAGATAATCGAGAAAGAATTTCCGGGTTATCAGGTGCCTAATCAATTAAAAGTTCTGGGCGTGGAATGGAACACAGATATGATAAGATGAATGTCAAGTCGGTACAAACCAATAATTCATCCCTTACCATGAGAAAATTACTCTCGTATGTCAGTCAACCATTTGACCCTTTGGGCTTACTTAGTCCTATATTAATAAGGGGCAAACTCCTCATGCAGGAATGTTGGCAGAAACATATGGGATGGGATGATCCGTTGCCAATTGAGTTGCAAGATAAATGGCAATTACTTGCAATGGATTTCAATCAATTAGGTGTTTTGAAATTTCCTCGTAATGCTTCAGGACAAAACTTACCCACAAATTTGCACGTTTTTTGCGATGCCTCTGGCAAAGCGTATGGCGCTGCAGCCTACTTAGTCAATAGTGCACAATCAATTTTACTCACATCTAAAGCAAGAGTTGCTCCAATCAAGAAGAGATCTTTACCTCAAATGGAGTTAACTGCATTACTGGTGGGAGTACGATTGGCTCATTGCTTGACCAGAATACTCAATAATATCCACTTTGGTGAAATCGTAGTGTGATCAGACCATGAGGCAGTCTTACAGTGGGTAAGAAATAACAACAAAAAAACTCCCTACATTAGTAATGGCGTTAGGGAAATTCATGAATTTTCTGCTGGATATAAATTCAGACATGTCCCCACTAAGGACAATTCTGCAGATTACTTATCAAGAGGGTTAACTTTAAAACAACTAATCACGTCTTCGATGTGGTTTAATGGACCTTCACGGCTTGTTAGTGGTCAGTGGCCCAAACAGAAACCACAAGTCATAGTGACCAGTATCACTACTCCCATGAAAGACCCAGAACCTCATCGAATCTCAGCTATTAATCCTCACAATTATTCTAACTTGAGTAATTTATTAAGAGTGACAGCACATGTGTTTGACTTTCTTGCTAAGATAGGTATCAGGCATAAGTTTCCCAATCCTATCCTCTACTGGATCAAACGTGCACAACAAGAGACGTATGGAAGTGAATATGAAAATCTTCCAGATAAATTAACCAAGCCTCTAGGTATCTGGTATGATACCAACACTCATAATATATTAAGGTGTGGAGGACGTCTGCTTCATGCAGAAATTGATTTGGATACAAAGAATCCGATCCTTTTACCCCGTCACCACATTATTACAAAACTTCTAGTTTTACATCATCATCAATATGGTACTTTGCATGGTGGAGTGTTAGACACTCTCACCGACCTGAGACAGAAATATTGGCTTCCTCAAGGTCGTCAAACTGTCAAATCAATCATTAAGTTCTGTGTAATCTGCAAAAGATACGACGCTCGAGTGTGTCCTTACCCAGGACCTCCACCACTCCCTAAGGAGAGAGTAGTCCATCTTCGTCCCTTTGAGACCACTGGTGTCGATTACACCGGAGCCTTGCTTCTCACTGGTACTCCAGATAAGATACCAGTGAAAGCTTATATTTGCCTCTTCCCGTGTCCAACCAAACGAGGCGTACATTTAGAAGTGACTTCTGACATGAGTGCCGAAGCCTTCATCCAAGCTTTTCGTAGATTTGCAACTCGCAGATCCTGTCCCAAACTAATGATATCTGATAATGGTTCAAATTTTGTGGCAGGAGAAGCCTGCCTACGAGAGATATGGAATCATCCAGAAGTGCAGTCTGTCATGCAGAGACGACAATGCCACTGGAAATTTATTGTTCCCAGAGCTCCCTGGCAAGGTGGGTTCTACAAACGTATGATAGGGACTGTCAAGAACTGTTTAAGGAAGACCTTGCATCGACAGAAAATTAGTTTCTCTGAACTCCAAACACTCGTTTGGAGTTCAGGGAGCCGGTCGGCCGAGCGGACAGCACACTGGACTTGTGAGCCTGTGGTCCCGGGTTCGATCCCGGGCGCCAGTGAGAAACAATGGGCAGAATTTCTTCCACCCTATGCCCCTGTTACCTAGCAGTAAAATAGGTACCTGGGTGTTAGTTAGCTGTCACGGGCTGCTTCCTGGGGGTGGAGGCCTGGTCGAGGACTGGGCCGCGGGGACACTAAAGCTCCGAAATCATCTCAAGATAAGCTCGTCGTGGAAATTGAGGCGGGTCAACAATCGCCCATTAACTTACCTGTCAGACGACTTCTCACAGAGAGAACCCCCGAGTCCCTCACATTTGATCCATGGAGGACTGCTGAGCCCTCTGATACCTTCGGCAGAAGAGGATCCCGTTGACCCTTCCTATGTGACTAGGAGTGATTTAGTGGAAAGTTACCAACATATCTCGAGAGTGTTGAAAGGTGGAATGATGTGTGGACTCGAGAGTACCTCACAGCTCTACGAGAGTACCACTATGGAGCTTCGAGCCCCTATAATGAAGTTCAACTCAAACCAGGAGACCTAGTATTGGTTGACAGTGATGGACCCAGGTCAGAATGGCCAATAGGCAAAATTGTCTCTATCCACCCAGATCACCAAGGCATCCTGAGAGTAGTACGGGTTTTGTGTCGAGGCACTACTACCCTAAAAAAATTAGAGAAGTTGGTACCTCTCGAATTAGCAGAACGAGAGTGTTTAACAGAACCAACTGCACCTACAGTTTCTGAGGACAACAATTCTGATCCACCGAGCACCCGCCCACCTAGAGCAGCTGCTCAACAATGTAAACGGAAACTACAAGCCTATTACAGCTCTGACTAAGAGCAAATAATTTACCATCCAATTTGAGTAATCATGATGATACTGTGTTGTGATGTCAAGTAACCAATCAGAAACAAGTCACAATGACCCAAGACATCCACCTCACAGTGGATTCTCAGGTACCTTAGATTGTATGATTTAATCATTAATTTGTTTGTGTAGGCTATCAACTATAACATTATTCCATCTAGAGCATCTATGAGTTTACAAAACTCTGACTAAGAGCAAATAATTTACCATCCAATTTGAGTAATCATGATGATACTGTGTTGTGATGTCAAGTAACCAATCAGAAACAAGTCACAATGACCCAAGACATCCACCTCACAGTGGATTCTCAGGTACCTTAGATTGTATGATTTAATCATTAATTTGTTTGTGTAGGCTATCAACTATAACATTATTCCATCTAGAGCATCTATGAGTTTACAAAACTTTAAGACTTAGTAACATAACCATTACACGTCATCGCGACACCAGTCTTTGAGTACATTGTACGCTTTAATAGTTATTAACTTTAGATGATTCACAATTCCATGTTTTACATTTAACATGAGTTCCTTTACAAGACTTAGAGTCTTGTCTGTCCTTGACAATTACGGGACATCCATTATGTGTGTACTAACGAACTAACATACTAACAATAATATTAACTTCGGGATAGGTACGTCAGTACTCAACATTGAACTGCGACTCGAATTCCCCCCCCCCGAGTTATGTTGGAAATTTCCAACACTAACACACTACCATTGTATTATAATACACCATTATTATATACTAATTACAGTAGTTATTAATTTCACTAACGGTAGTGTTAATATAAATTAATATTTCTTTATCTGAGCCTATTGCTAATATTCTCACGACATTGAGAGGCAGGATTGCATCAGATAACGTACATTTAAACATATTTATTACCAATATGTTAGAGAATTGAATGTGGTTCTCTAAAATTATCAGTATTCCGTACAATAATTAACTAAGGATAATATAGCTCCCAATAATCCAAAACCTAGAGTTATTAACTGAAATTATTATCAAGTAGCAGTTTCATCTGTTACGTACGAATGCTATGGAGGAAATAAATTTTCTCTCCATTTCTCGATTAACACCGTTTAACGAGAATATGATATTATTTAATTCCCTATAATTGCAACCCATTTCTCATTAACGCATTACATCAGTGATTACACAGAAAAGAATTATTCGTGATTAGTAATTTCTGTTGTGAAAGCATGAGACGAGTTGAGGGAGGGCGGAGAGAAGCCGCCATTATTCCTGCTCCAACCACAAGCAAAGACGCCAACAATTACATGGTGCGTCATTGGAGTGTCGATTACCATCAATACTACGTTAGGCCCTTGCATTTAATCGGCCTAGGAGCGTGCAATTGCTCCAGTAGCAATCTGGAATTGCTTTGGTGGACAACTAGCAGGTTAAGTGCTTTAATATTTGTTATATCGAGAGATCTCAAGTTATATCAATTTACTGTGCACTATCCATCGTTATGCTACACGACCTCTCCTAACAATAAGTACGTCCATAAGGAATTAAATTTATTCCTTTTATGGCATAGTGCGGATATTATATAGTAGGTGTAACCAATTAGTATATTTAGCTGATATTTCAGCTTGTGTTGTAAGCGGTCATGGTCATCATGTTCCCACGCCATGCTTGAACTCACGTGTTGCAGCAAGTAGCAGACGATGCCATTGCACCTCTTCCTCTCCATTCACTATTACAGCTAAGCAGCTGAATCCTTTCTCTTGTTTTGTTTCTTTAATTGATTAAATTCTAGATCAATCAAAGAGATTTAGTTTATTTTATTTGAGATACTTAACGGAATATGTTAGCCTCATAAAAGTCAAATGAGAAGAATTGCTTGATTTATCAACATATAATCTTTTTATCATTAATCAATTTATCTAATGTTTCTTAATAGTATTTAGTAGAATTACTAATTTTTATTCAGGAAGAACCAGCCTTGATGAAGCATACTGGGAGTAGATTACTTCTGGTATTAACCCTCAATTTCGTGAAGGATGGAAAGTTTATTCTCGAACATTAATATATTCTACAGTCCATAGAAGTTTAAAGAATAATCTTTAATAGTTTCTTATCCATAGGTACTGGTATTTCAGTCCTTATCATTTAATTTTATCTGTTTCCCTTTTCCTGTCAAGATAGGGTGGTCCTTCGATTACTTTAAATTAATCTATTAATTAAATATCAATCAATTAATAGAGAGTAAGCTTTCTTCCTAACAGGTGGACATGGGGCGGCCTGGGGGTAAGGTGGACATGGTGCGGCCTGGGGGGTAGGATGGACATGGGGCGGCCTGGGGGGTAGGATGGACATGGGGCGGCCTGGGGGTAAGGTGGACATGGTGCGGCCTGGGGGGTAGGATGGACATGGGGCGGCCTGGGGGGTAGGATGGACATGGGGCGGCCTGGGGGGGTAGGATGGACATGGGGCGGCCTGGGGGTAAGGTGGACATGGGGCGGCCTGGGGTGTAGGATGGAAATGAGGCGGCCTGGGGGGTAGGATGGACATGGGGCGGCCTGGGGGGTAGGATGGACATGGGGCGGCCTGGGGGTAAGGTGGACATGGGGCGGCTTGGGGGTAAGGTGGACATGGGGCGGCCTGGGGGGTAAGGTGGACATGGGGCGGCCTGGGGGGTAAGGTGGACATGGGGCGGCCTGGGGGGTAAGGTGGACATGGGGCGGCCTGGGGGGTAAGGTGGACATGGGGCGGCCTGGGGGTAGGATGGACAAGGGGCGGCCTGGGGGTAGGATAGACAAGGGGCGGCCTGGGGGTAGGATGGACAAGGGGCGGCCTGGGGGTAGGATGGACAAGGGGCGGCCTGGGGGTAAGGTGGACATGGGGCGGCCTGGGGGGTAGGATGGACATGGGGCGGCCTGGGGGTAAGGTGGACATGGGGCAGCCTGGGGGTAGGATGGACATGGGGCAGCCTGGGTGTAAGATGGACATGGGGCAGCCTGGGGGTAGGATGGACATGGGGC
This sequence comes from Procambarus clarkii, assembly GCF_040958095.1. Lineage (NCBI taxonomy): Eukaryota > Metazoa > Arthropoda > Malacostraca > Decapoda > Cambaridae > Procambarus > Procambarus clarkii. Next base: position 2,217,847 of record NC_091210.1, on the reverse strand, counting down.
GGCCTGGGGGTAAGGTGGACATGGGGCAGCCTGGGGGTAGGATGGACATGGGGCAGCCTGGGGGTAAGGTGGACATGGAGTTGCGTGGGGTGGACATGTCGGGAGGGGTTGGGGTTGTGGGGGGTGGGGTTGGGAGCGTGGAGTCGCTTGTGTATCCATGCAAAACATCTATGTTTACTATATTCCCCCACACTGAGACTCGTCTCCTGTCCCATGTGGCAAATCAATGCACCTCACAACCCCATAACAATCAACAAACAAAAAAACATTCATGCACCAGTTCTCTGTTTGTTCTTATATATTTCGAAACTAAGAAAAAAAAGTTTCTATCCAGCGAACCGCCATACATCAACGCGTTGTTTAGACAAGGCGCTGACAGGTGTCTTTGTCACCCCAGACCCCAGGCGAAATGAATGAAGTTCTTTGCACTTGTTACAGGTGACCCACATTCGGCATTAAAGAGATGAAAGATACAGTTTACTCTACTGAATACTAAGACAAAAGGGATTACCATAAAAAAATTAAATAATATATTTTATGTTAAATAAATTTAGATACGTTAATTGAATGGCTATATTCGAGAAACAACTGGCTACGCGCTTGGGCGAGATGGTGTAGGTATAATTTAAAAAAGTTAGCACGGAACTCTGTGTCGAGTCAACCTGCAAAAAAAATACAGACTCTCATGCCAAATTCGCTTAAACGCTTTAAATTACAATTTTTAATTTACAACTTTTAAACTAGAATAACGTTAATAGCCCGCTATAAAGAAGAAAATTAACACATGGGACATGCATTTGTCACGCTAATCCAAATTTCTGCCATAATCTGAGGTTTGCAACCAAACTGGACTTTTAAAAATTCTATGTCCCGAAACGGGGAAAACGCGTTAAAATCGATAAAAAAAAAAAATATTTCTCCTAACCAGCGAAGTGTACTGAAGAACACTGAACGAACCTGCATTGATTACACACACGATTCGAATTTTCCGCAATTAACCCGAAATTGCAGCCCAGTGGACTTAGAAAAAATTCGCACATGGCTTCTGTACCGCACCACGACCACGTGTAAGCAAAACCGCAGCATCACACGACGAAAATCTTAATTCTATCTATCTATCCTAGGAACACACAAATATACTTAGGGGGAAAACTTAAAAATATTAAGAGGAACTTCATATATAATTTAAGGAACTCGATTTAACCTATAGCTTTTCCCTACCCATTAACCAACTGTCCGAATCCTAGTGACACTGACCACTTGATCAACCCCGTACAGAAGTACAGAAAGCTGCATGCACGAGAATCGCTATGACTAGATCCGAATCGACAATGACTAGCATGCGATCACTAGTCATCTATCCGGTTGCCAACCACGTTACTCACTCATCCCTGAATAGCCGGGACCATCTTCATGAATTAACCATAACACCTAGCTTTAGGGCCGCTCGCACTTGCCCGCCCGCAGACCCTTACAGTACCCTCGTGGCGTCCCACAGAAAATACTGCCCCTGACAGTTCAACCCAGAACTGCTGAGTGTGAGGGATGAGGGATCTAGATCCCTCAGCTAGTTTTCCTAGTTTCTAGATTTGGCTAGTCACTCTAGAAACTGAAGCTTTCAAAATAACATATGCTTGTTGGATGTTGAATGAAAGCTTGTGTTACGAACTATCATGTGTGAGTAGATAGAAGTCTGTGATTGCTCTGTAGAGAGAATTACAGAGATTTTCCTGTTTCTGTGAAATAGGATGGGAATTGAGAGTGAAGTGGTGTAGGGAGGTACTTGACTCTCCCAACGGTTTTACAGGGGGAGGGGAGAGAGAGTGGAGTGAACGTTGCCCCCCCCCCCACATGGGAGACAATAAGCCACTGTCTTGGTAGGCCTTGCCCCCCTTGTGACGTCACAGGATGCCCGAGGGTGACGGAGGCATATGATTGGGTCCCGCACGTGTGGTCCAAGCCTAGTTTTGGCGCGAACAACTATGATTGGGAGCGGCATGAGGGAACAGTGCCGGCTTCAAGCTGATTGGTCTAGGCTTGGTAGTAAGGAGGTATGGGCATCTTGAGTTCCCTTAGCCCGCCAAATCTTCAGTTTGAATTGGGCGGCCAGGGAAAGGAGACGTGTTTGGGTGGAGGTGGCACCCGGCCACCTCCACCCCTTGTTAATCGCTTCTGTCGTCCAAATTACTCGATTGGTGGCACTCCTGCCATCAGGGGTTGTGTCAAGGCCCAATTAAGGGAATTGGGGCCAGGGATTTACGGAAGAAACAGTAAAAAGCGAAGGGACAGTTGACTGTGTGAACGCATGAGGCAGGCTGGCAGAGCCTCATGGTGTAACAGTTGTGTCGAGTATCCTGTCTAGTGGCAATGGACAATTGATGTTTGGCAGTGTACGCGTATGTGATATTACAGGCCCATGTTGGACTTTGCATTCCGCCAGACTGCGTCAGTATGGGGACGCCGCCGGCCATTGTCACCACAGTGTAGAGCAAGGCAGGCTCAGCCGTGAGGGTACTCCTGTGGGCGGCACCCATGTGCGCGCCCGCCCGCGGGTGGAGGCCACCCACCCAGACCAAACACCACCCCGCCCGCCAGCCCGGCCGGTGGGGTGTGATGACGTCATGCGCCACCCCGCGCACCAGCTCAGCCCGGGTGGGGTGCTGTGACGTCACGCGCTACCCGTGGCTACCCCCTTAGGGCCACGAGGTGGCCACATGCCTTGGCCACTTTCCCGGGACAGCCTTGGGCCACATCTTGTCGACGCATGAGGAGCAAGCCAGCTAAATGTGTCAGCTAGTGTGGTAGTAACTTTGGTAATGAGGAAAAATAAGGGAAAGAAGGCAGTAGAAAGGAGCCGTGAGTACAAAAAATAGTTGTTACAGTGAGGAAGCAGCTGAGAGACAGCTGTCTGTACTGTCGTCCAGGTGACTGGTTGGGATGTACCTGGAGATGGATGTTGTACACGGTACCACACAAGTAGTTATATATATATATATATATATATATATATATATATATATATATATATATATATATATATATATATATATATATATATATATATATATATATATATATATATATATGTATATATATATATATATATATATATATATATATATATATATATATATATATATATATATATATATATATATTTATATATTTATATAAGTGTGTAGACTGACTAGAGGATGTGACCAGTCAGTGTAGAGATTTACCATATAAGTGATCCAGCCTGTCGATTCTATATAATCGTTCAGGCTGGATTAATGCCATAGAGTACCGTAAAATTATAATCATTAGAGGTAGACAGGGATGTCAGTGGGGACCCCTGAAGTCTGTGTAATTAGTTGCACATTAGCACATTACTTGGTGATATAATTTTTCATTGATTATGTGAATGCCATTCCTATGTGTTCATTTGCATGTTTATGTAATGTGTTGTGTGGTAAGTCAGTAGGTGTGATTGCTGACTGATTGCCTAATGATGTCATCAGCATATGGGGTATGCTGACGGCATCATTATGTTGCAGGTTTGTGCAGTGTTGTTATCAGTTTATACAATATTATTGCCCCAGGAACTGTGTTGAGGGTTTAAGGGACCTCTAGGATTATTCAGGGGAATTCACAGTACTTATTGAGAGCAGGCAATTGATGGGTTAATTGCCTTGCTGAGGCAAGTGTGTGTGTGTTCACAGTATTCCTTTGCAAACGGGTGCAAGTAAAAGAGGGAGGGCAGTAATATTAGTATACTTGTGTGTGTTGCACAACCGTGTGTTTTTATTGTGTGGGCACAGTAATTAGCGAGTTGCAGTAGCCGCAACCATATGTGGGCAGTGCTGTTATGATGTTGCATGCCATTATAGTGTGACCTATGTAACGCTGGGGTTACTTTGTTTCTTTAAGTTGTGTTGAGGACTTAAGGATTCAGTGAGTTAATTAAGTAAAGGTGTAATTAACTGGATAAGGGGTGCACACTTAGTATTATGGAGTAAGTGAGGGCTGTTATAAGAGAAACAGTGTTGAGCTAGAATGAGATACGTCTCGGGAGCAATTAATTGTCCATGTGACAATTAATTGACCACTTTAGCTAATTATGTAATTAGCCTTCTCATCATGAATTCACGTAGTGGGAGAGGTTCTGTCAGAGTCTGTCAGTACTTGTGTTAACGTAATATGCTCGAGACTAATTACCTTTCAGGGGTATAGCAATTAGTGGCTCATGTTAATTAGTGGAGTAATTAGCATTGGAGAGCTCCGGTGACTCGGTATAGCGAGGTCATGGAGCTAGCATAAATCGTTGTATTAATCATATCCTGTCTGAGGACAGTGGATTATTGGCACATCTTGTTAATTAGGGTAATTAACTCCTTTCCCGTGAATTCACAGTGTTTGATGAGACCTGCTTAGGCAGTGCGGAGTGAGACGTATTTCTGGATGATTAATTATCGGTCCTGGTGATAGTTAATTAATGGCTCAGTAATTAGTGCCTTAATTAGGGTAATTAACACTCACTAGTAATTTTTTGACACAGACTGTGGAGAAGCTACCAAGTTAGGGTAGGCTTAGTTAACGTAACTCAATGGGGATGTAATTAGTGGTCCGTTTGACCTTAATTGAGAATTACTCACTGAATACTTGCAAGGAGTCAAGTGTGGTGTAATATGTTGAGTTATTGTTAACAAGAGAGAGACAAGTGTTAAAGATTAACGTAGAGTATCATCCTGTTGTTGTCTAGTGGGAGACAATTGTTTGTGATTACCGTAGTATTTTGTTGCTGACTGCTGCGATCAGTCAATTAACGTAATTAATCACTTCAGGCAATTTCTTTTGGTTGTCGTCTGGTGACGAGAGTAGAGTCATCTAGGGATCTGTGGAGCTGTGTCCCAGAATCCCGCCTTGCCTGTCTGTGTATCGGGTTACAACAGGGCAACTTCTTATTGGGAGTTGCAAAGAGTTTTCACACGGGGTTGTGATAGGGGGAAGTCACTGTTGGACTCCCGCCTAGTTACGTGGGTCTCTCCTGGGGGGCGGGAGGACCCCTAAGCTTGTGATTATAGTAGCTGTCAGGGAAACCAAGACACTATTGATTGACTGCTTGTGTCTTTGTTTCAGTGGATCCTTCATTTGTTCAGTTAGTTCATGTTGTCAGCCCGAAGTGTCAGCAAGATGGAGCCTGCTGTCACTTCTCGAGGGGCTGTTGAATAGCTGTGTTGCAAATGCCACTTGATGTACAATAACGTAACCATTCGCTGTGGTGTAACTTAGTCTGTGATATTTTTCTTTGATTTGCAATAGTGCGTCGTAAGTGGGCACACCTGTGTTCAGGTTAGTTCAGTATGCAGCCTCACAGCAAGGGTTGCTATGTAGCTGTTTGTTATCGTGCCACTGGATTGACATTAACGTAATGTAAACTCGGTAATGTAGTAGTTAGTCTCTTGTTATTAACCCTTAAACTGTGCATGGCGTATATATACGCTCTGAGTAGCATGTCCCATGGTGCGCATGGCGTATATATACGCCATAGGGTGCCAGGCCTGATTCAAATGGCCCGCGGCTAAACGGGGTTCACAGTAATATTCTCAGGTGTGAGAGGCACAGTACTGTTGGAGCAACCAAGGCCGGCGCACGCAGCATGAGCGAACAGCATTGATGTTCAGCTTGTGACCACAGCATCGTCGAAAAATGTCAAAATAAATATATAATTGTTATTATTTAGCGATGACAATATTACAGATGACCAATGACTGTGATATAAATAACCAGGGTTGTGATAATAGCAGGATTGTTGTAATAATTAGCGCTGTGGGAGGAGTGTTTGCATTCACCATACCAGGTCAATGGTTCTCTATGGTGAACACAAATGTAGATACTTATATATAATGTGTGTATTTGTGTAATAACAGCAAAAGGATTATGCTGGGAGGAGCCATTTGGGTGACGGAGATGACGTCGTCTGCACGATTTGTCTAGCTGTTTAGAGGGTGGCCACTATGCTCTTTGGGCGCACTACGAGTTTAGGTGTAGAGTTACGGTGCATAAAACATGTAGATATTTATATATAATATGTGTATATAGGGTAATAACACTGCAAAAGGTATTGTTGGGGGAGAAAGTTTAGTGCGTGTGACCTTGAAAGAGTGAGGGAGCCGCCATCTGTGTATAGCGACGACTCTTAGTGCCTGAACTAACTATATCAGCTTAGCTGTACAGTTGTGGTGAACAAAATATACACATACTTATATATAACGTCTATATATAGTGTAATAACACCACAACTGGTATTGTTGGGGGAGAAAGTTTAGTGCGTGTGACCTTGAATGAGTGAGGGAGCCGCCATCTGTGTATAGCGACGACTCTTAGTGCCTGAACTAACTATATCAGCTTAGCTGTACAATTGTGGTGAACAAAATATACACATACTTATATATAACGTCTGTATATAGTGTAATAACACCACAACTGGTATTGTTGGGGGAGAAAGTTTAGTGCGTGTGTTGAGGCAGTGGCAGCGAGTGGCTGGCTGGTGTGTGGCGGTAACTCCTCGTTGCTTTTCGACTCTCAATACCAACTTAGTGGTTCGTTATGGTGACCAAAACATGCCAATACTTATATATAACCTGTGTATAGAGTGTAATAGCAGCAAAACTATTTGTTTATAGTTTTATAAACATAATAATTGAATCACTAATATGCACATCATACTTTTGAGTATAGCGATTATTAACCACTTTTATTATATAAATATATTACAATACACACTATTGAATAATATTACTGCAAAAAAACTAAGAAAAAATCAATCGGAGACATTGAAACAATTAGGTAATAATATCTTTGTGGCAACTCCCATCTGTCAACGCGGGTGACGCTGACCAGGTCTGACGACCGCTCTCTCAACGCCCACTTTTTGCCAGACTTCCTCGGTCAATTGCGCCCAAAATATGTCACCTACGATTTTTTTTTATTTTTTCCGTGCTCAGGGGACACAAATTAACATGTTTAGAAGACGAAAAATTTTTTTTTAATTTTTTTTTCTTGCGCACAGGGGTGTAAATGTCCCAAGGACCCCTGAGCAGTGTAAGGGTTAATAAATTGTTATGTTATAGAAAACAGTCTTTGATGTCAACCCTTCAACCATATTATTCCACCATATTTCTGCATATTATTAAATGTTGCTGTGATCTTGATAAGGCGGCTGTTCTTGGGAATTCGAAATCCAATTCATAGCGCCACTTCAAATATAAATATTTGATTGTGAGAACCCGTCGGTTACCCTTTATTAGTTTTAACGTCCTGTTTAACTAGGAGGAGCCAGCGGCCTATTGTGGACAGGTTTTCACCCTTGGTGGTGGAGGCCTGGCGGTTTGCTCCCGCTTTTCCTTTTTCTACTGGACTCATGCTTAACTGCCGTGAGCAGACTTTAAACTTGTAGTCCACCTCTTAAGGGAGGTAGGCGTAGAGAAAAATCTCACACTGTCGTATGTGGCATCCACATGACACCCTTACATTATTTGGAGGAGGTCGAGTAATATACCTTGTCCACTCAATGTAGGCGGTCCTCAACTTAACTGCCTAACTTAACAGCCTAACTTAAAACTACCAGCACTCCACGAGGCTATAGAATCGCCTACTCTATGCAAATCACATTACATATGCTTCCTGCGAACTTTGCGCGTGGCCCAACTTTGCGCGTGGCCCAACTTTGCGCGTGGCCCCCGGCTGAACTCTGACCATGCAGCATGACCTAATGGAAAGACGCGTGAGGCTTCAATAATTTTAAAGAAATTATTGAAACACCGCTGCCTACCACTGTAACACGGGACTGTATTGGTTCTACTCTGTCCACCATCCTGCCCGTGAAGATGCTTACTGAAATTTAACCGAATTCCAAAGGACCCCAGAGTATACTCTAAAGCCGAGTCCCACGCCCCGTGGTCTTTGCCATTTGATCGGCTAAGCTTCTACAGACACGTGACGTCGCACCAGGTTTTCTAGCAAACTTAAGGGATCCCTTTACGCCGCCACCACCAGACCATTAACCTGAAGCGTCAATCAGTTGGGGTCTGGACCAATTAATCGATCATTAAACCTTGGGACTTGATCCCCAAATTACGTGGAAAAGGGGAAGAATCTACATTAAGTGTGAGAATTATAGCAACAAAAGGGATAAATAAACTCTTAACCTTTGTTAGGCTTGCGGCCCAACTAAAACTTCAGACTCCTGGAGACCACGTGACCAGGACATGGACACATTCAAAAATGGAAATAATAAAATACAAATAACAAGCTAATTATTTGGTTGAACTCTTTTAAACTGTAGGTAATTTCACAGGCATCTTAGGGAAAAGCTATTTCCAATTACAAGATGGCTATTTGACCTTTGAGAATTACTAACTGTGGAAGGCTTTGGTGACCCTTGACCAGGGTCGCCAAAATTAATCCATGTCAGAGGCTAGTCCTAACTAGTGATGTCACTGAAGGTGACTTATTCAGTATTCTGACTATTGAGAATACTCATGATACTGGAACAGGAATACTATTGTATACAATATGAATGAAGACTTGAATTTCTCAAAATTTTTGAATTCTGTAAAATAATTCATTATACGTTGCTTAAGACAGAGGCGCCGGTTATTTTGTAATCCTAACCGCTAATCTCAGGAGAGATACTCCATGGTTCCCGAGTCAGGTCAACTACCGCCTGACTCCAATTCTTATACAAGGGCGTATACCACTGCATCCCCTACAATTACTTATTTTAAAACAACTTCAGTTGTTACACTCCTTCCTCCTCGCCCTCCTTCCTCCTCGTCCTCCTCGCCCTCCTACTCCTGCTTCACCCTCCTCCTCCTTCCTTCCTTCTCGCCCGTTTCCTTCTCCTCCTCCTTCCTTCCTTCCTCCTTTCCCTCCTCCTTCCTTCCTTCCTCCTTTCCCTCCTCCTTCCTCCCTTCCTCCTCCTTCCTTCCTTCCTCCTTGCCCTCCTCCTCCACCTTGCCCTGCTCCTCGTCCTTCCTTCTCGCCCATTTCCTCCTCCTTGTGAATAGTATATGAAGAGAATAGTATATATAGAATAGTATGAAGAGAATAGTATTCTCTTCATCCTCCTTGCCCTGCTCCTCCTCCTTCCTCCTGGCCCTGCTCCTCCTCTTCCTCCTGGCCCTGCTTCTCCTCCTTCCTCTTGGCCCTGTTCCTTCTCCTTCCTCCTGGCCCTGCTCCTCCTCCTTCCTCCTTGCCCTGCTCCTCCTTCCTCTTTGCCCTGTTCCTTCTCCTTCCTCCTTGCCCTGCTCCTCCTTCCTCTTCACCCTTCTCCTCCTCCTTCCTCCTCGCCCTCCTCCTCCTTCCTCCACAGCCTCCTCCATCTTCCTCCTCCTCCTTCCTCCTCGCCCTCCTCCTCCTTCTTCCTTGTTGTAAATTTCCAATAATTATTTCGCATCCTTACTACAATAGGATGTATTTCCTGTATTAGGCTTCTTAATCATTCAATACTCATTTAATAATCCTTAGTACAATGGGATGTATTTCCTGTACTAAGTGTAATAATTAACTAACACTACTAATCCGTAGTTTAGCATCACAAAATTCATTGCATTAGGATGTGGAGCGTCATATAATTTTCCTTAGAATCGTGGAAATGTTATGTCACTCAGCTATCCACCAGGACCTAGATTCAGGAAGCTCTGTGTATTTCTTCGTAAGTGGGTTTGCTACGAAGGTTCCTAAGTGCGCCCTAAGAAGATGCTTAGGTGCGATTCAATAAGGTCCACTTAGGATGAAAATTGTTGGTTCACCTGCGTGCCGATAGAGGTCACTACTGTGTTTCGTTTGGCCAATCAGAGAGCAGCAACATTCTTCATATTGAAGATTTAGCGCTGGCTTATCAGAGCTCTACTGCCTCCTATTTACGTCGAATTTTCTTATAAAACTAGTATATTTCGAAGTAAAACAATGTTTTTTCAACTTCTACAGCCAGCACCGACATTGTATTAAACAAATATGTTACATTTGTTGTTTACCTACGTAATTCTAAGAGATACTGTGAAGCTGTCCTTGTTGCTCGGAAGATGCGCTGACAATTATTGTATATATTTACTGAATTTACCCAAGGGCCACTAACTATCTAGTGGCCTCGAAGAGGACAGAAAGCCGGCGGCTTGTTAAAGGGCCTGCCAATTGTCATAATGATATTTTTTAGCTGGGATTTATGCATTTATGGCTTTAGCGGGTAGGCGGTTCCATGAGTTTATAGCTCTCTTGGTGGAAAAAAAACATCTGTTTTCAGTCCTACTTGAGAGAACATACTCTCCAACACTATATCTGTGATTGTCCTGTTATCAGTGACTTCATACCAAATGGTATGAGGTATTTTGAGCTCTGTAATTACTTCATACACTCAGGAATATTGGAAGATATTCTTGTGCTGCACCCAGATTTTGCCAGTGGGGGCTAATAGATCAGCATTAAGTATTTTGTTCTCTATTAATTCCATGTATAACTGGTCATCCTGTAAGGTGATGATGTTGGATGAGCTTGTAGCTGGTTTTTGATCTACACTGTGTGGTCCTTTATACAGAATAGGGAAGCAGCCCATTGCTGTGTATACCTAAACATGTTTAAAAATACATTGTTTGAGAGAAGTCTGGTAGAAACTGGTAAGAGTAATTAAAATATAATGTTTCCATGATTCAGTGCTTACCTCTTGTGAAAATTGTTTAGAGTTGTTTAGTCAGAGTTGATTTGTTTTTTGTATTGAGGATGGTATTTTCTAAATTGATTCCATGTACAGTATGTCTAACCATCCTGTGAGATGGGAGTATTAGATAAACTTATAGCTAGTTTTTTATCTACACTGTGTAATATTCCATATAGAATAGAGTAGTAGTACATTGCTGTGTATACCTAATCATCTTAATAAAAAAAATCAGTAATATAGATTTTAAATTATAGTTTGTATTATTACAAATTCAGTACTGTATTATCCTTATTAAATCATGTTGACCATGGATCATTAAGATCTCATGTTGATATGTAATAGTCATATTTCTTTTGAACTGCTAATCCATGCTAATCATTCATTAAATTGTGCATTATGTCTCAATTTTTCACTTCCTTGGATATACTGTACAGTACAAAAAGATAGGATAAAAATAAACTTGTAATATTTCTTTCATTATATTTTTCATTTAAATAACTGCATCAATATTTTTACAGCTGACAGGATTTGTTTTACCATACAGGTGCATTATTTGTTTAAAAAAAATTTGGTTTATTGTTACACACAATGGTGCTACATAGCCTTCCCAGCTTGGTGCCTTCTTTTAATACTTACTGATTAAAAAATAAATAATAAATACATTTTATTCAGGAAAAGTACATACAGTTGATTTACAAACATAATGTTGGATTTATAGACAGAGCTAGTACATACAATACCTAAAGCCACTAATACTCATAGCATTTTGGGCAAGGTGTGGGGGAAAAAACACAGACTAAAACTTAATAGTAATCGGGATTAAGTATAAATTGTGTTGAAAGAAGGAATAAAAAATACAAAAAGGGGGGTTAACATAGCATAAATCAGCAATTGCACATGTTGGTGAACAGCGTTGTTTAAAAAATAGCAAGACATGGGTTGACATTTAGGAGGTAAGTTAGGTTACATGGAGTTAATTAGGCAGTACTTGGTTTAACTCTTAAACTGGTTGAGAGAGGTACAGCCTTTGACATGATTCGGGAGGTCATTCCACATTCTGGGTCCCTTGATTTGTAGAGCACTTCTAGTTTGGTTACACACAGCCAAATAGAGTAACAGGAAGAGGTCTTGGACACAAATTTAACCATGCTAAATGTAGAGGAATCAGCTGAGTATTCCTCAAATAAAATAAGTTGCCTCAGCTTATAAGGTAAATAAAATAAGTATTTCTCAAATAAGTAGCTGCCTCACCTCACGTCCTTACTGCTACATAGCCTTCCCGGCATGGTGCCTTCTTTTGATAATTACTTGTTCCACACCCAAATTGTATAACAGGAAGAGGTCTTGGACCCCCTACTTCCCTCTCTCTTTTTTAATAATCTATATAGTCATAATTATAGCTTTAAGTATTCAATGAATAAAGTTTGTGACATTTTTACCCTTTTCCTTACCTAACATCATTTGTGCAGCATATTTTTATTTTATGTCTCACCCAGATTTAATTTCAAAATAAAACCAAACTAAATAAATTTGAAATGGGTATGTATAGCTAAGGTACACCCTTACTACTAGGTGAACAGGGGCATTTGGTGATAGTAAATGATCCCATCAGGCAGGGCTCATCACCTTCTCTCATATTTCATGTTCACCAGTGTTTATTTACTTAATAACTACTGGTATAATATCTTGCTATTATAAAACTAATTCTACTATCATCAAACACATATTTACTTCAAGTTTCAAGCAGAGAATGCATATATAACTAACACGAAGGATTCCTCTTCACTAGATTCACCAGCTATAATATTTTGGTCATGTTCCCATATCATAAATCGATCCCAGTGTTATGTAGTAGAGAAAAAATGACATATCCTGTTTACGTAAAGCTACGAGTGGTCGAAACCACACTTAAATCCCGGAATGAACTTACGAAGGTTTTTCCACTTAGGGTAGTTAATTGAATACGGACGTAGCCGCCACGAAGGCGCTAAGAGGAAAAACGTTCTTAGCTAAGAGGAAAAACCTTCGTAAGCACCTTCCTGAATCCGGCCCCAGAAACATATCATATTAATATATCCAGTACAATCTAGCCTTATTTTGTCTTTTAATAAGGATAAGCATTTATTAATTGATTCACGTTTTGTTAATAAATTTATCATTGTTTACGGGAATTAATTTATGTGGCCACGATTTGCTGTGTCAGTGAATATAATGATAAATTGTATCTCCACTCCAGACCTTTTCTCGTTCATTTAATATCGTCTAAATTAATTGATTACATCACGAGAAAAGAGGAGTCGCCACATAATACCTTTATTGTGACGTAAATATTTGTCACAACGCATTTCCTTCCATATAATTCATGCTCGGAACCCCTACTGGGAGCTATGCGCATGCGCGACTTTCGAGCAGGAAGGGAGAGAATTTGCCATACTGGCAAGAGAGAGACACGAGACAACCGCCGTTGTATAGGTGTTCTGAAGTCTGCTTATCAAGATTAGTCATAATTTAGGATCATCTGGCCATCTACAGACTCCAGACTGATCTGACAACTTCAATCTGACGGACACCACGTTAGGCAGGGAAGATAAGTATCCTTAATTGTTTTTAGAGGCCTTTAAAAAAGAATTAGGTTACCTCCCTGTTCGTTACGATATTTGGCGACACCAAAACCTACGTAAGTGTACGGCTAGTCTCCGGATCCATTTAGAATTTACTAATATAGAATGATTCTGGGTTTGGAGTCGAATTTACATAATATATGCATTTCAGCTGGAGTACCAGTGTAGGCGAGACCCCAGCGTCCACTACGGTCACGTGTTTCAAGGATCATTATCTCAGGATTGATTCCAGACTGTTGTAGAGATTGGACGTCAACTACGTTCCTCTGTCACAGCTGAGATTTAATTAGTTCTTATTGTAGATAGTTCTCTCTCAGTGTAAGAATCATACATACTATATTGCACTGATTATTTATTATTAATCTTTATCGTGCAGTAGTATTTTTTGCATTACATTTTATTTAATCATTATTATAATCATATAATATATGTTTCACGTAGACTAACCTCATAGAAAACCCCACAAAATGTGTCATGAGAAGCTGGTTCTAGCATGTATAGAATTTACAGTCACTGCAGAATAGAATAATAACTAATTACACATGATCATAGAGATCCATAAGTCACTGGTTCTCTCATTTAACACCACATTCTGGTCATTCCAGCTATCTCAGATTTAATCTTTATTTTGCATTTATAGAATTATACATTTATTTGAATTAAACTAGAGCCATATTTCCCCACACTCCATGCGCTCCTCCTTCCTCCTCCTCCTTCCTCCTTGCCCTCCTCCTCCTCCTTGCCCTGATCCTCCTCCTTCCTCCGGGCCCTGTTCCTCCTCTACCTGCTCCTTCTTTCTCGTTGCTCGTTACCCTGCTCCTCCTCCTTCCTCCTTGCCCTGCTCCTTCTCCTTCCTCCTCGCCCTGCTCCTCCTCCTTCCTCCTCGCCCTCCTCCTCCTTCCTCCTCGTCCTCTTCCTTCCTCCTCGCCCTCCTCTTCCTCCTTCCTTCTTGCCCTCCTCCTTCCTCCTCGCCCTCCTCCATCTCCTCGCCCTCCTCCTCCTAATTGCTCTCCACCTCTTCATTCCTCCTCGCCCTCTTTCCTCCTTGCCCTGCTTCTCCTCATTCCTCCTCGCCCTGCTCCTCCTCCTTGCCCTGCTCCTCCTCATTCCCCCTCGCCCTCCTTCCTCCTTGCCTTGCTCCTTCTCCTTCCTCCTAGCCCTGCTCCTCCTCCTTCCTCCTTGCCCTGTCCCTCCTAATTCCTCATTGCCCTGCTCCTCCTTCCTCCTTGCCTTGCTCCTCCTCCCTCCTAATTGACCTACTCCTCCTCCTTCCTCCTCGCTCTCCTCCTTCCTCCTCGCTCTCCTCCTTCCTCCTCCTATCTCCTCCCCCTCCTCCTTCCTCCTTGCCCTCCTCCTCCTCCTTGCCCTGATCCTCATCCTTCCTCTTGGCCCTGTTCCTCCTTTACCTGCTCCTCCTAGCCCTCCTCCTCCTTCCTCCTCGCCCTCTTCCTACCTCCTCGCCCTCCTTTCTTCTTGTCCTCCTCCTCCTCCTAATTGCCCTCCACCTCTTCATTCTTCCTCGCCCTCCTCCTCCTCCTTCCACCTCACCTGCCTTTTCCTCCTTACTCCTCGCCCTCATCCTTCTCCTTCCTCCTCGCCCTAATCCTCCTCCTTCCTCTTTCCTCCTCCCCATCCTCTTTCCTGCTCGCCCTTCTCTTTCCTTCCTCCTCGCCCTCCTCCTCCTTCCTCCTCGCCCTCCTCTTCCTCCTCCTTTTCTCCTTGTCGGGGAAAACCCGACACCATTTAATAATATTACATGCAATTTGCAGATAATATTGCTGCTATGTTGTATACACAAGTTACCCATAGAAAATGTAGCTTGTAGTGGAATTTTATGTCAATAGAAAATGGGATATCATTGCTACATAGTACGATAAATTCACCAGCTATTCTGTTGGGAATTATTCTTAAATACCTCCTAGTATGTTTATGATTTAAGAAGTCTTTGGACTTCTTACATCATAAAAACATCTCATTTGAATTAACTTAATTGTCAGTATCAAAATAAAGTAAATGTGACCTTTCTATTACTTATTGACATCTAGACAAATTGAGCCAGTAGTGTCAGTAGGGAGTGGTCTGCCATTGTTTGTTAAGACCAGATGCGCAGGGGAGCAAATTCAGCTCCTATAATTTCTCCTGGACGAAGTGTTATGGAGATCAAAAGTGTTCTGCCATCATCAACACGCTGTCAACATCAGCAAGGGAAGTGTCCTACCGAAATCCGTTTATCTAATCATTTCTGGAAAGTTAATGTTTAGTAGATATTGCGCGAACCGGTTAGGATGCGAACTAGCCTCATTATAAAGGTAATTAAGCCTTTGACCTTATCTTATCTATTATACAGTGTTTTCTCTGATATAGCTGTCATATATTAGGATTCCTGCTTTATAGCTAGTGCCCTTTGACAGGTCAAGAAGAGGAAGCAAGCTTGGTATATCAGTTACCAGGGTGATGGAAGCTGCCTCACACGAGGATAATTTGGTGTCTACATCCTAGTTATATCTGGTGGACTAAGCCTGCTGTACAATAAGATAAGGCACCTCCAATTTATTTACTAATATATGTAGTTAATACTGTAGTTTGATTGGCTGCATATATATATAAATTTAATATACCCCCCCCTAATGTGTAAGGATCGATTTGTGAGATTATTGCAGAAATACAGTCCACTTAACATCATACCAATTGCTATCAAAAGATATAAATAACATAAACATAAATTCTATATAAATTCATGTAAATTAAAAAATATAAATCTCACAGGTCGCTTTCCACACTCCTCTTCGTCCTCGTCCTCCTCCCCCTAATTCTTTCCTCCTCGGCCTCCTCCTCCTCCTCCTCCTCTTCCTCCTTCCTTCCTCCTCGCCCTCCTCCTCCAACTCCATCCTTCCTCCTTGTCCTCCTCCTCATCCTCCTCCTCGCCCTCCTCCTGCTCCTCCTCCTCTTCCTCCTTACTTCCCCCTCGCCGTCCTCCTCCTCCTCCTCCTCCTTCCTTCCTCCTGGCCCTCCTACTTCTCCTCCTCCTCCTTCCTTCTCGCCCTCCTCCTCCTCCTCCTTACTTCCTACTCGCGCTTCTCCTCCTCCTTTCTTCCTACTTCCCCTCTTCCTCCTTCCTTCCTCCTCGCCCCCCTCCTCTTCCTCCTCCTCCTTCCTCCACGCCCTCCTCCTCCTTTCTCCTCGCCCTCCTCGCCCCCCTCCTCTTCCTCCTCCTCCTTCCTCCACGCCCTCCTCCTCCTTTCTCCTCGCCCTCCTCCTCCTCCTTGCCCACCTCCTGCTCCTTCCTCCTCGCCCTCCTTCTTTTTGCCCTCCTCCTCCTAATTGCCCTCCACCTCTTCATTCCTCCTCCTTCCTTCTCGCAATAATCCTCCTCCTTCCTCTTCGCCCTCCTCCTTCTCCTTCCTCCTCTTCTATCCTCCTCACCATACTCCTCCTCCTACTTCCTCCTCCTCCTCTTCCTCCTTCCTTCCTTCCTTCCTCCTCCTCCTCCTCCTCCTCCTCCTCCTCCTCCTCCTCCTCCTCCTCCTCCTCCTCCTCCTCCTCCTCCTCCTCCTTCTTCTCCTCCTCCTTCTCTTCCTTCCTCCTCGCCCTTCTTGCCCTCCTCCTACTCCTTGCCCTGCTCTTCCTCCTTCCTCCTTGCCCTTCTCCTTCCTTCCTCCTCGCCCTCTTCCTCGTCGTCCTTCCTTCTCGTCCTCCTCCTCGTCCTCCTCCTTCTTTCCTCCTCGCCCTCCTTTTCTCCTCTTTCCTTCCTCCTCGCCCTCCTCCTTCCTTCCTCCTCGCCTTCCTCCTTCTCCTCCTCCTTCCTTCCTCCTCGCCCTCCTCCTCCTTCCTCCTTGCCCTTCTCCTTCTCCTCCTCCTCCTTCCTTTCTCCTCGCCCTCCTCCTCGTCGTCCTTCCTCCTCGTCCTCCTCCTTCTTTCCTTCTCGCCCTCCTTTTCTCCTCTTTCCTTCCTCATCGCCCTCCTCCTTCCTTCCTCCTCCTTCCTTCCTCCTCGCCCTCCTCCTTCCTTCCTCCTCGCCTTCCTCCTTCTCCTCCTCCTCCTTCCTTCCTCCTTGCCCTGCTCCTCCTCCTCCTTCCTCCTCGCCCTCCTCCTTCCTCTACGCCCTTCTCCTCCTCTTCCTCCTCCTCCTCCTTCCTCCACGCCCTCCTCCTCCTTTCTCCTCGTCCTCCTCCTCCTCCTTGCCCACCTCCTGCTCCTTCCTCCTCCTCGTCCTCCTCCTCCATCCTCCTCGCCCTCCACCTCCTCCTTCCTCCTCGCCCTCCTTCTTTTTGCCTCCTCCTAATTGCCGTCCACCTCTTCATTCCTCCTCGCCCGCCTCCTCCTCCTTCCACCTCACCCTCCTCCTCTTCCTTCCTCCTTGCCCTACTCCTCCTCCTCCTTCCTCCTCTTCTATCCTCCTCACCATACTCCTCCTCTTCCTCCTCCTCCTCCTTCCTTCCTCCTCCTCCTTCTTCTCCTCCTCCTTCTCCTCCTCTTCCTCCTCCTCCTTCTCTTCCTTCCTCCTCGCCCTCCTCCTCCTTCTTGCCCTCCTCCTACTCCTTGCCCTGCTCTTCCTCCTTCCTCCTTGCCCTTCTCCTTCCTTCCTCCTCGCCCTCTTCCTCGTCGTCCTTCCTCCTCGTCCTCCTCCTCGCCCTCCTCCTTCCTTCCTCCTTGCCTTCCTCCTTCTCCTCCTCCTCCTTCCTTCCTCCTCGCCCTCCTCCTCCTTCCTCCTTGCCCTTCTCCTTCTCCTCCTCCTCCTTCCTCCTTGCCCTTCTCCTTCTCCTCCTCCTCCTTCCTTTCTCCTCGCCCTCCTCCTCCTTCCTTCCTCCTGGCCCTCCTACTTCTCCTCCTCCTCCTTCCTTCTCGCCCTCCTCCTCCTCCTCCTTACTTCCTACTCGCGCTTCTCCTCCTCCTTTCTTCCTACTTCCCCTCTTCCTCCTTCCTTCCTCCTCGCCCCCCTCCTCTTCCTCCTCCTCCTTCCTCCACGCCCTCCTCCTCCTTTCTCCTCGCCCTCCTCGCCCCCCTCCTCTTCCTCCTCCTCCTTCCTCCACGCCCTCCTCCTCCTTTCTCCTCGCCCTCCTCCTCCTCCTTGCCCACCTCCTGCTCCTTCCTCCTCGCCCTCCTTCTTTTTGCCCTCCTCCTCCTAATTGCCCTCCACCTCTTCATTCCTCCTCCTTCCTTCTCGCAATAATCCTCCTCCTTCCTCTTCGCCCTCCTCCTTCTCCTTCCTCCTCTTCTATCCTCCTCACCATACTCCTCCTCCTACTTCCTCCTCCTCCTCTTCCTCCTTCCTTCCTTCCTTCCTCCTCCTCCTCCTCCTCCTCCTCCTCCTCCTCCTCCTCCTCCTCCTCCTCCTCCTCCTCCTCCTTCTTCTCCTCCTCCTTCTCTTCCTTCCTCCTCGCCCTTCTTGCCCTCCTCCTACTCCTTGCCCTGCTCTTCCTCCTTCCTCCTTGCCCTTCTCCTTCCTTCCTCCTCGCCCTCTTCCTCGTCGTCCTTCCTTCTCGTCCTCCTCCTCGTCCTCCTCCTCGTCCTCCTCCTTCTTTCCTCCTCGCCCTCCTTTTCTCCTCTTTCCTTCCTCCTTCCTTCCTCCTCGCCTTCCTCCTTCTCCTCCTCCTTCCTTCCTCCTCGCCCTCCTCCTCCTTCCTCCTTGCCCTTCTCCTTCTCCTCCTCCTCCTTCCTTTCTCCTCGCCCTCCTCCTCGTCGTCCTTCCTCCTCGTCCTCCTCCTTCTTTCCTTCTCGCCCTCCTTTTCTCCTCTTTCCTTCCTCATCGCCCTCCTCCTTCCTTCCTCCTCCTTCCTTCCTCCTCGCCCTCCTCCTTCCTTCCTCCTCGCCTTCCTCCTTCTCCTCCTCCTCCTTCCTTCCTCCTTGCCCTGCTCCTCCTCCTCCTTCCTCCTCGCCCTCCTCCTTCCTCTACGCCCTTCTCCTCCTCTTCCTCCTCCTCCTCCTTCCTCCACGCCCTCCTCCTCCTTTCTCCTCGTCCTCCTCCTCCTCCTTGCCCACCTCCTGCTCCTTCCTCCTCCTCGTCCTCCTCCTCCATCCTCCTCGCCCTCCACCTCCTCCTTCCTCCTCGCCCTCCTTCTTTTTGCCTCCTCCTAATTGCCGTCCACCTCTTCATTCCTCCTCGCCCGCCTCCTCCTCCTTCCACCTCACCCTCCTCCTCTTCCTTCCTCCTTGCCCTACTCCTCCTCCTCCTTCCTCCTCTTCTATCCTCCTCACCATACTCCTCCTCTTCCTCCTCCTCCTCCTTCCTTCCTCCTCCTCCATCTTCTCCTCCTCCTTCTCCTCCTCTTCCTCCTCCTCCTTCTCTTCCTTCCTCCTCGCCCTCCTCCTCCTTCTTGCCCTCCTCCTACTCCTTGCCCTGCTCTTCCTCCTTCCTCCTTGCCCTTCTCCTTCCTTCCTCCTCGCCCTCTTCCTCGTCGTCCTTCCTCCTCGTCCTCCTCCTCGCCCTCCTCCTTCCTTCCTCCTTGCCTTCCTCCTTCTCCTCCTCCTCCTTCCTTCCTCCTCGCCCTCCTCCTCCTTCCTCCTTGCCCTTCTCCTTCTCCTCCTCCTCCTTCCTCCTTGCCCTTCTCCTTCTCCTCCTCCTCCTTCCTTTCTCCTCGCCCTCCTCCTCCTTCCTTCCTCCTGGCCCTCCTACTTCTCCTCCTCCTCCTTCCTTCTCGCCCTCCTCCTCCTCCTCCTTACTTCCTACTCGCGCTTCTCCTCCTCCTTTCTTCCTACTTCCCCTCTTCCTCCTTCCTTCCTCCTCGCCCCCTCCTCTTCCTCCTCCTCCTTCCTCCACGCCCTCCTCCTCCTTTCTCCTCGCCCTCCTCGCCCCCCTCCTCTTCCTCCTCCTCCTTCCTCCACGCCCTCCTCCTCCTTTCTCCTCGCCCTCCTCCTCCTCCTTGCCCACCTCCTGCTCCTTCCTCCTCGCCCTCCTTCTTTTTGCCCTCCTCCTCCTAATTGCCCTCCACCTCTTCATTCCTCCTCCTTCCTTCTCGCAATAATCCTCCTCCTTCCTCTTCGCCCTCCTCCTTCTCCTTCCTCCTCTTCTATCCTCCTCACCATACTCCTCCTCCTACTTCCTCCTCCTCCTCTTCCTCCTTCCTTCCTTCCTTCCTCCTCCTCCTCCTCCTCCTCCTCCTCCTCCTCCTCCTCCTCCTCCTCCTCCTTCTTCTCCTCCTCCTTCTCTTCCTTCCTCCTCGCCCTTCTTGCCCTCCTCCTACTCCTTGCCCTGCTCTTCCTCCTTCCTCCTTGCCCTTCTCCTTCCTTCCTCCTCGCCCTCTTCCTCGTCGTCCTTCCTTCTCGTCCTCCTCCTCGTCCTCCTCCTTCTTTCCTCCTCGCCCTCCTTTTCTCCTCTTTCCTTCCTCCTCGCCCTCCTCCTTCCTTCCTCCTCGCCTTCCTCCTTCTCCTCCTCCTTCCTTCCTCCTCGCCCTCCTCCTCCTTCCTCCTTGCCCTTCTCCTTCTCCTCCTCCTCCTTCCT
The DNA here is from genome assembly GCF_040958095.1 of Procambarus clarkii. NCBI lineage: Eukaryota > Metazoa > Arthropoda > Malacostraca > Decapoda > Cambaridae > Procambarus > Procambarus clarkii. The sequence goes on along the minus strand of NC_091210.1, from coordinate 2,197,092 downwards.
TTCTCCTCGCCCTCCTCCTCGTCGTCCTTCCTCCTCGTCCTCCTCCTTCTTTCCTTCTCGCCCTCCTTTTCTCCTCTTTCCTTCCTCATCGCCCTCCTCCTTCCTTCCTCCTCCTTCCTTCCTCCTCGCCCTCCTCCTTCCTTCCTCCTCGCCTTCCTCCTTCTCCTCCTCCTCCTTCCTTCCTCCTTGCCCTGCTCCTCCTCCTCCTTCCTCCTCGCCCTCCTCCTTCCTCTACGCCCTTCTCCTCCTCTTCCTCCTCCTCCTCCTTCCTCCACGCCCTCCTCCTCCTTTCTCCTCGTCCTCCTCCTCCTCCTTGCCCACCTCCTGCTCCTTCCTCCTCCTCGTCCTCCTCCTCCATCCTCCTCGCCCTCCACCTCCTCCTTCCTCCTCGCCCTCCTTCTTTTTGCCTCCTCCTAATTGCCGTCCACCTCTTCATTCCTCCTCGCCCGCCTCCTCCTCCTTCCACCTCACCCTCCTCCTCTTCCTTCCTCCTTGCCCTACTCCTCCTCCTCCTTCCTCCTCTTCTATCCTCCTCACCATACTCCTCCTCTTCCTCCTCCTCCTCCTTCCTTCCTCCTCCTCCTTCTTCTCCTCCTCCTTCTCCTCCTCTTCCTCCTCCTCCTTCTCTTCCTTCCTCCTCGCCCTCCTCCTCCTTCTTGCCCTCCTCCTACTCCTTGCCCTGCTCTTCCTCCTTCCTCCTTGCCCTTCTCCTTCCTTCCTCCTCGCCCTCTTCCTCGTCGTCCTTCCTCCTCGTCCTCCTCCTCGCCCTCCTCCTTCCTTCCTCCTTGCCTTCCTCCTTCTCCTCCTCCTCCTTCCTTCCTCCTCGCCCTCCTCCTCCTTCCTCCTTGCCCTTCTCCTTCTCCTCCTCCTCCTTCCTCCTTGCCCTTCTCCTTCTCCTCCTCCTCCTTCCTTTCTCCTCGCCCTCCTCCTCGTCGTCCTTCCTCCTCGTCCTCCTCCTTCTTTCCTTCTCGCCCTCCTTTTCTCCTCTTTCCTTCCTCCTCGCCCTCCTCCTTCCTTCCTCCTCCTTCCTTCCTCCTCGCCCTCCTCCTTCCTTCCTCCTCCTTCCTCCTTCCTTCCTCCTCGCCTTCCTCCTTCTCCTCCTCCTCCTTCCTTCCTCCTTGCCCTGCTCCTCCTCCTCCTTCCTCCTCGCCCTCCTCCTTCCTCTACGCCCTTCTCCTCCTCTTCCTCCTCCTCCTCCTTCCTCCACGCCCTCCTCCTCCTTTCTCCTCGCCCTCCTCCTCCTCCTTGCCCACCACCTGCTCCTTCCTCCTCCTCGTCCTCCTCCTCCATCCTCCTCGCCCTCCACCTCCTCCTTCCTCCTCGCCCTCCTTCTTTTTGCCTCCTCCTAATTGCCGTCCACCTCTTCATTCCTCCTCGCCCTCCTCCTCCTTCTTCCACCTCACCCTCCTCCTCTTCCTTCCTCCTCCTTCCTCCTTGCCCTAATCATCCTCCTTCTCCTTCCTCCTCTTCTATCCTCCTCACCATACTCCTCCTCCTCCTCCTCCTCCTTCCTTCCTCCTTCTTCTTCTTCTCCTCCTCCTTCTCCTCCTCTTCCTCCTCCTCCTCCTTTATTTCTCCTCGCCCTCCTCCTCCTTCTCTTCCTTCCTCCTCGCCCTCCTCCTCCTTCTTGCCCTCCTCCTACTCCTTGCCCTGCTTTTCCTCTTTCCTCCTCGCCCTCCTCCTCCTCGCCCTCCTCCTTCCTTCCTCCTCGCTCTCCTCCTCCTTCTCTTCCTTCCTACTCTCCCTCCTCTTCCTCCTTCCTTCCTTCTTGCCCTGCTCCTCCTCCTCCTTCATCCTCGTCCTCCTCCTTCCTCTTTGCCCTTCTCCTCCTCCCTCTCCTCCTTATTCCTCCTCCTTCCTTCCTCCTTCTCCTCCTCCTTCCTCCTTGCCCTCCTCCTCCTTCCTTCCTACTCTCCCTCCTCCTCCTTCCTTCCTCCTTGCCCTCCTCCTTGTCCAGCTCCTCCTTCTTTCTCCTTGCCCTGCTCCTCCTCTTTCCTCCTTACCCTCCTCCTCCTCCTTCCTCCTCACCATGCTCCTCCTCCTCCTTCCTCCTCGACCTGCTCCTCCTCTTTCCTCCTCCTTCTTCCTCCTACTCTTCCTTCTCGCTCTCCTCTTCCTTCCTCCTCGCCTTCCTCCTCCTCCTTCCTTCTCGCCCTCCTCCTCCTCCTTTCTCCTCGCCCTCGTGCTCCTCCTAATTGCCCTTCTCCTCCTCCTCCTTCCTCCTCGCCTTCTTCCACCTTGCCCTCCTCCTCCTCCTTCCTCCTCGCCCTTATCCTCCTCGCCTTCTTCCTCCTCCTTCCACCTTGCCCTCCTCCTCCTCCTTCCTCCTCGCCCTCATCTTCCTCCTTCCTCTTCGCCCTAATCCTCCTCCTTCCTCTTCGCTCTCCTTCTCATTCCTCCTCCCCCTCCTTCTTTCCTCCACGCCCTCCTCCTCCTCCCCCTTCTTCTTTCCTCCTCGCCCTTCCCTCCTTCCTTCCTCCTCGTCCTCCTTCTCCTCCTCCTTCCTCCTCGCCCTCCTCCACTTTGCCCTCCTCCTCTTTGCCCTGCTCCTCCTCCATCCTCCTTGACCGGCTCATCCTCATTTCTCCTCGGTCTGCTCCTCCTCCTCCTTCCTCCTTGCCGTTCTCCTCCTCCTTCCTCCTGGTCCTCCTTCTTTCTCCTCGCCCTCTTCCTCCTCCTTCCTGGCCCTCCTCTTCCTTCTCTTCATCCTTCTCCTTCCTTCCTCCTCGCCCTTCTCCTCCTCCTCCTTCCTTCCTTCTCGCTCTTTTCCTCTTCCTCCATGGTCTGCTCTTCCTTCTTGTTCGTTGCCCTGCTCCTCCTCCTTCCTCCTTTCTCGGCTCCTCCTTCCTCCTTGCCCTGCTCCTCTTCCTCCTCCTTGCCCTCCTTCCTTCCTCGTCGCCCTCCTCCTCCTCCTCCTCTTCCTCCTCCTTCGTCCTCGCCCTCCTCCTCCCTCCTCCTTGTACTCTTCCTTCCTCCTCCTTCCTCATCGCCTTGCTCCTCGCGTTCCTCCTCCTTCCTCCTCGCCCTCCTTCTCCTTCTTCTTCTCCTTCTTTCCTCTTTGCCCTCCTCCTCCTGCTTCCTACTCGCCCTCTTCATTCTAGCCCTCCTCCACCTCCTTGCCCTGCTCCACCTTCTTCCTCGCCCACCTCTTCCTTCCTCCTTGCCCTGCTCCTCCTTCCTCCTCGCCCTCCTGCTCCTTCCTCCTCGCCCTTCTCCTCCTTCTTCCTCGCCTTCCTCCTTCTCCTCCTTACTTCGTCCTTGCCCTCCTCCTCCTCCTTACTTCCTCCTTGCCCTCCTCCTCCTTTTCCTTCCACCTCGTCCTTCCTCCTTGCCTTACTCCACCTACTTCCTCCTTGCCCTGCTCCTCCTCCTTCCTCCTTGCCCTGCTCCTCCTCCTTCCTCCTTGCCCTGCTCCTCCTCCTTCCTTCTCCTCCCTCCTTGCCCTGCTCCTCCTTCTTCCTCCTCGTCCTCTTCCTTCCTCCTCGCCCTCAGCCTCCTTCCTCCTAGCCCTCCTCCCCTCCCTTCTCGCCCTCGCCCTTCTTCTCCTTTCCCTCCTCCTCCTTCCTCTTCGCCCTCCTCATCTTCCGTCCTCATCACCCTAATCCTCATCCTTCCTCTTCTCCCTCCTCCTTCTCCTTCCTCCTTGCCCTGCTCCTCCTCCTTCCTCCGCACCCTCCTCCTCCTCCTTCCACCTAGCCCTCCTCCTTCATCTTTGCTCTTCTCCTTCCTTCCTCTTCGCTCTCCTCTTTCCACCTCGTCCTTCTCCTGATTCCTCCCTCCTTGCCCTCCTCCTCCTTCTACTTCCTCCTCGCCTTTATCCTCCTCCTTCTTTCCTCCTCTTCCTCCTTCCTTCTTATCCACCTTCTCCTTCCTTCTTATCCACCTTCTCCTTCCTCCTTGCCCTCCTCCTCGCCCGTAAAATGTGTTAACACAGTAAAGACATTTACACAACACATGTGCATGACACAGAAATAAGTCAGCAGTTTCTAGTACCTGCACACAAATCTGAATTTCAATATACCATAATAATCCCAAGTTAATATATATTTGTGAGATAAAAATGTTGGACGGGAGTCAATCCATTTGACGACCGTCAGTGGGAAAGACGGGATATAAAATCTCAAGTTCAATACTGAAGGTGCAACTTACAAGAGATATTATGGGTACCTGTTATGTTTCTCTGCAGAAGCTGGTGAGCGAGCCGGGTGTGTCCTCCTTGTATCACGTTCCTCCATGCTGACTCAGGAGAGCGCGGCCCTATTACCAGAGAAAACAGTATTACATGTGATAATACAGGAAAACAATTTTATGATAAAACACATGAAGACAATGTTATTAGACATAATGTCAACATATCCTAATTACACCTCGTGTCACCATTTCTTAATGTTCGTGATTTGAAACATCGTAATGTTGTTCCTCACCTCTTAAATATTTCCTACTTGCTTTTCCTCTCAATACTTCTCCTTCACATATGTCTTATTCATATTATTCCTTGAATATTTGTGTTTTACAACATGTCCCTTGTAGAGATGTCTACTGCCTATAGTTCCCTACAGGTTTGTGTTTTACACCATGTTCCTTGTAGAGATGTCTACTACCTCTAGTGTTCCGTTGGTATGTGTTCTACGTGTTCCTTGTAGAGATGTCTCCTGCCTCTAGGTCCCCGTAGGTTTGTGTTCTACAACATCTTCCTTGTGGAGATGCTTCCTACGTCTGGTTTCTTACGTCTGGAACAGGCATGGTCGACGACTGGGCCGCGAGGACGCTAAGTCCCCAAAATACCTCAAGGTAAACCAACCACTTCAAGGTAAGTCAACCACCTCAAGGAAACCCCCATAGGCTTGCTACAACATCTACCAATAATAAGAGATGTTTCCTACGTCTGATTCCCCATTGGCTAGTGTTCTACAGCATGTTCCATGTAGAGATGTCTCCTACCTCTCAGTCCTAATACCTCTGTTCCTGAATTACTGTTTTTCAGTTTCGTATTGTAACATCTTTCTCAATACTTTCTCACAATGCCAGTTCACCTGGCAAAAAAAATCCTCAATGAACTCCTAACTCCATACACTCCAAGTAAGTATAGTCTACAATCATCAGCAGATTTCCTAGAATTAATCAAGTCTACTCAGCCTGATGGAATCATTGCTTTCCTGGACGTCGAATCCCTATTTACCAACGTCCCAGTAGACACAACCATAGGAATGATACTGGACAGAGTATACAGAGACGAGAGCACCCCCAAATTAGACATACCTGAGCCACACTTGAAGAGTCTTCTCGAAGCATGTACAAAGGAAGCCCCTTTCATCAGTCCACAAGGAGACATGTATTTACAAATAGACGGAGTAGCAATGGGCTCCCCCTTAGGAGTCTTATTTGCTAATTTTTATATGGGAACCATTGAAGACAGAGTCTTCAGCAGCAGACAAAAACCAACTGTATATTGCCGTTATGTAGATGACATATTCGTAATAGTAAAAGACTCAGATGAACTAATTGATCTAAAAAGCCGTCTAGAGAGAGAGTGAGTACTCCGATTTACACATGAAAATAGTGAAAATAACAGTCTGCCATTCTTGGATGTACTAATAACAAAAACAGGAACCTCTTTAAGCACCAACGTATATACTAAGCCCACCAACATAGGATTATGCCTGAACGGTAGAAGTGAGTGCCCCCAAAGATACAAAGCCAGTGTTCTCAATGCTTATATTCGTCGAGCGCTTACCCACTGCTCTGAATGGCGCAACGTGAGTAGAGAGTTTGAAAGAGTAACTCAGGTATTGGTGAACAACGGATATAGCAACGCGGAAATAAACGCTGCTATAAGAAGACACTTGGACCGTTGGTATAATCCTGAACCTAGAACAGAAACCACAATACCTCCAATAAAATTATATTACAAATCAACCATGCACAGTGAACATATAAAAGAGGAAAGAATAATGAAAGAAATAGTCCGTAAAGGAGTAAAAAGCATTACTCCTAACCAAAACATAAACCTGATAATATTCTACAAAACCAAGAAGACTTCCGAACTCCTTATCAAAAACAGCCCGAAGCCGACGGAGAACCCTCTACAGCAGTCAAGCGTTGTATACATGTACACTTGCCCCCACGAAGGATGTAACCTTCAATCTAAGTACATAGGTATGACGTCGACCAAGCTGACGAGGCGTTTTACATGCCATCTTCAATCCGGTGCCCCCAGGAATCACATGAGACAAGCCCATGACATCACCCTAACAAGAGAAATGTTGAACAAAAATACCTGTATATTAGGCAAAACCCAAGATGCAAGAAGATTACAAATTCTTGAAGCAATTCACATAAGAATAGAACAACCTACCATGAACACCCAAATCACGGAACTATTTACTCTACCCACCATGAGAGTAAGGACAAGACCAGAACATAATGATGCCAACACAGAAGACACCGTTCAACATAACAGGCCAATTACACTTGATTAATCTTTGTATGTAGATAGAAGCTGCCTCGTATGGGCAAATAGGCCTTCCGCAGTTACCTCTATTCTTATGTTCTTATGTTTCACCCCACATTTATCCCTTATGTATCCCCCCATGTTTTCACCTTTATTGTCTTATCACCTGACCCAGTGCGGGTATAAATCAACCAGTTATAAAAAAAATCTTTTGACTTGAGAATGAACCATGGAGGTTCGAAAAGTTGTGCAAATTGTATAAATAAGTGTAATACATTTTATAGTAATTCCCTTCTTTTTTCACCTTGAAATTACGAAAATGAGTTTTGGAGAACTCCTATTTCAGCTAAGCCTTGATGCTAAGAAAATAGTTAGAGGGATAGAAGCCCTAGATCAGAAGACAGTAAATACAGAATTTGCGGTCATATTCAATGAGACATATATATATATATATATATATAGCTAGAGGTCCTGTCCAGCGAGCTTAACATCTGGTTCTTGGATGATGGTACCCTAGCTGGTTCCCAAGACTCCCTCCTGGAGGACATCAGAAAAATCCAGGAGCAAGGTGCAGTTTTAGGCCTCACCCTGAACCCTTCTAAATGTGAAATAATATGTTCCAACCAGGGCATCGTAGAGAGAATAGAGGGTCTTCTGCCAAATATCCATAAAACTAAACCTGAAGACAGCACACTCCTAGGAGCTCCCCTGGGGTTGAAAGCCATCGATGAGGTCCTTGATAAGAAAATCGCCGACCTTAAGAGGATGGATGGGAGGATTGAGGATATTGATGCTCATGATGCACTCTACCTCATCACCAGATGTCTGTCCCTCCCCAGGTTAACCTACTTTCTGAGGTGTTCACCATCTTACAGTAGCCAAAAACTAAGTGAGTATGACCGGTTACTGAAATCAATGCTAGAAAAAGCCCTTAACCTCTCTCTCGATGACCTACAGTGGAAAGAAACCTCTCTTCCTGTAAGACTTGGGGGCCTCGGAGTTCGAACAGCAACGCAAATCGCTGTTCCAGCCTTCCTGTCCTCCTTATCAGCATCCGACGACCTTGTGAAGGAAATTCTACCTGCCCACTTACATCAGCTGGCAGGTGTACATGATCCCAATTTTACACGCTGTGCCACAGAGTGGGCCTCTCGTGCAGGCCAATCACCTCAACCACCATCCCCAAAAGCCCACAAGCAATCCAGCTGGGATGGCCCCATTGTAGACCAAGTTGCTGCAGAGTGCCTGGGTGCTGCAACAACACAACACGACATTGCTCGCCTCACAGCAGTAGCAACACAACATGCAGGGGATTTCCTGTTAGCAACCCCAATGTCGGCAACTGGCACGCGTCTCACACCACACGCTCTCCGAATTGCTGTGGCCCTCCGCCTTGCTGCCCCAATCCACACCAGGTATAGGTGTATTTGGGCGAGGTGGTGGCTGACAGGTACGGCCACCATGGCCTACTCTGCCAAAGCACAGGGGGATGGCACTCGAGGCACAATGAAGTTAACGACATCATCAAGAGGAGCCTCACCACAGCTGGATGCCCAGCTGAAAGAGAGCCCCGTTACCTAACGCCCCATAACTCTGATGCTCTTATTGGTCGCCCGGATATTATCACAGTGAACCCCTGGAAGAATGGCAAGCAGTTGGTATGGGACTACACGTGCGTATCAACCCTGGCTAACACCTACATTAACCTCAGTGTTGCACAACCAGGTGGCGCTGCCACCCACAGGGAAGCAGCCAAATCCCGTAAGTATAGTGAACTGGATCACCACTACAATTTTGTCCCCATTGCTTCTGAGACACTCGGCGCCTGGGGTAAAAGTGCTACCAGTTTTTTGAAGGAACTGGGTTCTAGGCTCATTGAAACAACAAGGGACCAAGAGCTGCAAGCTTTCTTTTCCAGCGCCTCAGTGTGGCGATACAGAGGGGAAATGCGCACTGCATGCAGGGTTCCTGCCCGCCATCTGAGGAGCTGGAGGAACTCGACAACCTATGATAACCATCTTTGTAACCCATATGTAACTCCTTTTTTTGTAACAAAGTTCAAATAAAGTAAATATATATGTGTACATACAAAAGAATGGGGGTGGTAGGAGAAGATAATATTAGTGTTCAGTGGGAAACCACATGGTCTCCTCTGAATACTTTTTATTTTCTTCTCCGAGGCTATGGGCCCCCACATTGGCACCAGAGGTGGTACCCTCACAAACTTATATATATATATATATATATATATATATATATATATATATATATATATATATATATATATATATATATATATATATGTCGTACCTAGTAGCCAGAACGCACTTCTCAGCCTACTATGCAAGGCCCAATTTGCCTAATAAGCCAAGTTTTCATGAATTAATTGTTTTTCGACTACCTAACCTACCTAACCTAACCTAACCTAATTTTTCGGCTACCTAACCTAACCTAACCTATAAAGATAGGTTAGGTTAGGTTAGGTAGGGTTGGTTAGGTTCGGTCATATATCTACGTAAATTTTAACTCCAATAAAAAAAAATTGTCCTCATACTTAATGAAATGGGTAGCTTTATCATTTCATAAGAAAAAAATTAGAGAAAAAATATTAATTCAGGAAAACTTGGCTTATTAGGCAAATCGGGCCTTGCATAGTAGGCTGAGAAGTGCGTTCTGGCTACTAGGTACGACATATATATATATATATATATATATATATATGTCGTACCTAGTAGCCAGAACTCACTTCTCAGCCTACTATTCAAGGCCCGATTTGCCTAATAAGCCAAGTTTTCCTGAATTATTATATTTACTATAATTTTTTTCTTATGAAATGATAAAGCAACCCTTTTCTCTATGTATGAGGTCAATTTGCTTTATTGGAGTTAAAATTAACGTAGATATATGACCGAACCTAACCAACCCTACCTAACCTAACCTAACCTATATTTATAGGTAAGGTTAGGTTAGGTAGCCAAAAAAAGCTAGGTTAGGTTAGGTTAGGTAGGTTAGGTAGACGAAAAAACATTAATTCATGAAAACTTGGCTTATTAGGCAAATCGGGCCTTGAATAGTAGGCTGAGAAGTGCGTTCTGGCTATTAGGTACGACATATATATATATATATATATATATATATATATATATATATATATATATATATGCTCTTATTGGTCGCCCGGATAGTATCACAGTGAACCCCTGGAAGAATGGCAAGCAGTTGGTATGGGACTACACGTGGGTATCAACCCTGGCTAACACCTACATTAACCTCAGTGTTGCACAACCAGGTGGCGCTGCCACCCACAGGGAAGCAGCCAAATCCCGTAAGTATAGAGAACTGGATCACCACTACAATTTTGTCCCCATTGCTTCTGAGACACTCGGCCCCTGGGGTAAAAGTGCTACCAGTTTTTTGAAGGAACTGGGTTCTAGGCCCATTGAAACAACAAGGGACCCTAGAGCTCCCAGCTTTCTTTTCCAGCGCCTCAGCGTGGCGATACAGAGGGGAAATGCGCACTGCATCCAGGGTTCCTGCCCGCCATCTGAGGAACTCAAGGAACTCGACAACCTATGACAACCATCTTTGTAACCTATATGTAACTCCTTTTTTGTAACAAGGTTCAAATAAAGCAAATATATATGAAAAAAAAATTATATATATATATATATATATATATACATATATATATATATATATATATATATATATATATATATATATATATATATATGCGAACAAGCCTGAATGGTCCCCAGGACTATATGCGAATGAAAACTCACACCCCAGAAGTGACTCGAACCCATACTCCCAGAAGCAACGCAACTGGTAACTACAGGGCGCCTTAATCCGCTTGACCATCACGGCCGTCAAAAGGAAGTGATAGCCGAGGCTATTTGAGCCACTTCCCCGACGGCAACTCGGATGGTAATCTTGGGCATAGCATTTCACCAAATCACCTCATTCTTTGGGGCACACGTGAGGAACACAAATGCGAACAAGCCTGAATGGTCCCCAGGACTATATGCGAATGAAAACTCACACCCCAGAAGTGACTCGAACCCATACTCCCAGAAGCAACGCAACTGGTAACTACAGGGCGCCTTAATCCGCTTGACCATCACGGCCGTCAAAAGGAAGTGATAGCCGAGGCTATTTGAGCCACTTCCCCGACGGCAACTCGGATGGTAATCTTGGGCATAGCATTTCACCAAATCACCTCATTCTTTGGGGCACACGTGAGGAACACAAATGCGAACAAGCCTGAATGGTCCCCAGGACTATATGCGAATGAAAACTCACACCCCAGAAGTGACTCGAACCCATACTCCCAGAAGCAACGCAACTGGTAACTACAGGGCGCCTTAATCCGCTTGACCATCACGGCCGTCAAAAGGAAGTGATAGCCGAGGCTATTTGAGCCACTTCCCCGACGGCAACTCGGATGGTAATCTTGGGCATAGCATTTCACCAAATCACCTCATTCTTTGGGGCACACGTGAGGAACACAAATGCGAACAAGCCTGAATGGTCCCCAGGACTATATGCGAATGAAAACTCACACCCCAGAAGTGACTCGAACCCATACTCCCAGAAGCAACGCAACTGGTAACTACAGGGCGCCTTAATCCGCTTGATGGTCAAGCGGATTAAGGCGCCCTGTAGTTACCAGTTGCGTTGCTTCTGGGAGTATGGGTTCGAGTCACTTCTGGGGTGTGAGTTTTCATTCGCATATAGTCCTGGGGACCATTCAGGCTTGTTCACATTTGTGTTCCTCACGTGTGCCCCAAAGAATGAGGTGATTTGGTGAAATGCTATGCCCAAGATTACCATCCGAGTTGCCGTCGGGGAAGTGGCTCAAATAGCCTCGGCTATCACTTCCTTTTGACGGCCGTGATGGTCAAGCGGATTAAGGCGCCCTGTAGTTACCAGTTGCGTTGCTTCTGGGAGTATGGGTTCGAGTCACTTCTGGGGTGTGAGTTTTCATTCGCATATAGTCCTGGGGACCATTCAGGCTTGTTCGCATTTGTGTTCCTCACGTGTGCCCCAAAGAATGAGGTGATTTGGTGAAATGCTATGCCCAAGATTACCATCCGAGTTGCCGTCGGGGAAGTGGCTCAAATAGCCTCGGCTATCACTTCCTTTTGACGGCCGTGATGGTCAAGCGGATTAAGGCGCCCTGTAGTTACCAGTTGCGTTGCTTCTGGGAGTATGGGTTCGAGTCACTTCTGGGGTGTGAGTTTTCATTCATATATATATATATATATATATATATATATATATATATATATATATATATATATATATATTAGTATATTTTGGTAGCAGTCTTTCCTGTAGACATATATTATTAAATATGACCGAAAAAGTAAGATTAATAATTCTAACACGAATTTTCTCAATCTTTCGTACATTACGCTTCACTGTTGGAGGTAAATCGTGTGCCCCGCAGACTTACTGCGGGGCACACGGGCCACAGGGATAAGAGCCTCGTTGGACGTAGAATCGCTGTTTACCAACGTACCTGTGGACGAGACAATCGGAATGATAGCCGACAGAGTGTATCGTGATCCAGCCTGTACTCCTCTTGACATGCCAGAAAGTATTCTGAGGAAACTACTCCAAGCTTGTACTAAAGAGGCACCCTTCTTGAGCCCGGATGGGCACATGTATAAGCAAGTAGATGGGGTCGCCATGGGTTCTCCCCTAGGTGTCCTGTTTGCAAACTTCTACATGGGTACCATCGAGCAAAAAGTCTTAGTCGACATGAACTTGAAACCGGCCATATACTGCAGGTATGTTGACGACATTTTTACACAGGTACCTGATGTCAGACATCTGCAGGAGCTGAAGGAGGCATTTGAGCAGAGTTCCGTGCTGCGTTTCACTTACGAGACGGAAAAGGATGGGAAGCTGCCTTTTCTAGATGTAACAGTCATGGAAAAGGGCAGAGGTTTCCACACTGCAGTCTACACTAAGGAAACAAACATAGGAATGTGCCTAAATGCCAACAGCGACTGCCCTGACAGGTACAAGAGGAGTGTTGTTAACGCATACGTCGACCGTGCTCTCAGCCACAGCTCAGAATGGAAGCAAGTCGACGAAGAACTCTGTAGGGTAAGGCAGGTCCTAGTCAATAACGGCTTCTCCAATGGTTTCATCGAAGACATCATAAGAAGGAAAGTGAAAAGCCATGCAACCTCTGAAGAGACAACTAACACAACACCTATACCCCCTATTAGACTATTTTACAGGAACTTCTTTTCCACAGCTCATAAAACGGAGGAAAGGGTCCTGAAAGATATTGTTAATAGAAACGTTATCCCTACAGACAAAAATCAGAGGATACAACTGACGATTTACTATAAAACCAGAAAAACGGCCAGCCTACTCATGAGAAACTCTCCAGACACAAAACAGAACGCTTTAAAAGAGACTAACGTCGTCTATGCCTTCAAATGCCCACTTGGGGACTGTAAGCTCCAAAAAACCCAGTATATAGGCAAGACAACAACATCTCTTTCTAGGCGTTTAACGATGCATAAGCAACAGGGCTCCATTAAGGAACATATAATCTCTTCCCATAACCAAACCATCGCCAGAGAAATCCTAGTAAACAACACAGAAATCATCGATAGATACAGCGATAGCAGGCGGCTTGACGTTTGCGAGGCACTACACATCAAGAAGTCAACACCAGCAATCAACAGCCAATTATTGCACAACTATATTCTACCCACCTCAAGACTCCGCTCCAATATAGAAGCATCAAGAAATATGGACCAATAGGCTTTCTACAAACACTTCTATTCAATACCCATTGTTTCTGTTCTGTCTTGTGTTGATACTTTTAATACCCTATTAATATCCCCTCTTGTTCTGTCTTGTGTTAATGCCACATCACCCCTCCCACCTCACTCAAATGTAGATATAAAATCAGAGATACGTAAGTTCTAATCAGTTGTGTATTTGTGAAGTCTTTGAAAATGTAATAAGTTTTACAAAACGCGCCCGTGTCGCGTCAGACTAGAAATAAAAATGAATTTTGGAGAAGTGATTTTTGATTTACCTCCAACAGTGAAGCGTAATGTACGAAAGATTGAGAAAATTCGTGTTAGAATTATTAATCTTACTTTTTCGGTCATATTTAATAATATATGTCTACAGGAAAGACTGCTACCAAAATATACTAATATGTATATGTATATATATGTATATGTATATATATATGTATATATATATATGTACATATTATGTATGAGTATGTGTACATGTATATATAACAATAATAATTGTGTAGCTTGCGTCAAAAAAAATTATTTCCTTAGCTAAACGAACTAGAGAGTTCAGTTCCTGAACCTATTATTTGACTCTAATCCTTTACACCACCGCCCACGGGATGGGTATGGGGTGCATAATAAGGAAAGAAATTGAATTGAACAAACACCTAATATATGATTATAATATTGTAATTAGACAGTGGAACCCCCAATCAGAGTTTTTTCTTAAACTGTTGTGCAATATTGTAATTTAAAAATGGGTCAGGTTTGTTGTTGTTGTTGTTGATTTAGGGGCAACGACGGTCGTGGGATAGGATGCGCCCCGGCGTATCCGTTAAGGGTTAATCGTGAAGCCAGGAAAGGTGAAATGCCAAGACTAAACACGAAATGAGTGACGACAAACACTTGAAACTATTATGCCAAGCGGCAAAGAAACGCAGACAGGTAGATGATTGGGGAGCCCCAGGATGACAAGCACCGACTCCGCCCCACACAGAGAACACTGGGTAGCAAAAACCAAAACCTCAGCGTCAACTAAAACGCAAAAGTCATCCAGTGGCCCCCAGGCAGATCATAAGCCAGCCGCCCAGCACGGCTGAGGGCACACCAGGAGCCCACCAAGAGCCACCAACCCCCGGCACCTCTCGGCCAAGCCGTCCCCCGAGCACCATCACCCTGCAGGGAGAACCAGCCAGAACACGTCAAAAAAATCTATCAACAATCCCGGGAGTCAAGGCGATATGTGCGCCAGGCGTCGTACAACCGGACCTTTGAATAGTGGATGCAAAACGGCAGTAACAAAGCCAAAACGTGAAAACAGAACGTGCTCAGGCAGTTCCCAGGCAGAGGAGGTGTCCAGACGTCCGCTCGTCATCAAGGTTGAACCAGGAATCCTGGTCAGGTTTATATTTACCAGTACAAACTTTGAGAAGATTTGGACACTGATTAGGGCAGACTCAATCAAATTCCGTTCCACGAAACCACTGCAATTGGTAATGCTTTTCGCTCCTTCCCAATTAATAGTGTGATCACACAAACTTGTGTGTAGATAAAATGCACTAGACTTTTGGGCACTTATAATACTCTTAGCATGTTGGGACCAACGCAATTGTAAGGAATTTCCTGTTTGTCCAAGGTACACAGACTCACAATCATTGCAGGGAATCGAATTCACACAACTTGCTGCACCAGGGGAGTTTTTTTCCTTTTAAATTGGACTTGATCGTACAATTAGTGAATACCAAATAGATATTAATATTCATAAAAACTGGGGAAAGTTTTTCATGTCATACCACATGTCACGTGACAACAGGACTCCACCTGCCAAAGATTATCGAGGAATTCAAACATGGTTACGCATATAGGAATGTTTAGACCCACAAGCCTGGAAGCCATCAAATTCATTGATCTTAGTCACACGGGCTGGGTGCTTAAATTTTACCTCTTCAATAAGGATAACAATGCCTGAGGAAGCCAAGAATCGACTCACGTCTGTGTAAATACCTGCTGAAGACTCTAAGTGGGTCGAGGAAGCCTACCTTTCCAGCAGTGCAATAGAATCAACTGAAAAAGGTGTGTTCTTTTGGCGGGAGGCGTGCGAGGGAGGGGGGAAGTACACATGCCAGGGCGAGGATTATCCCAGTGCCACCATAAACAAAAACCTCCAGGCGTGGAGGAGACCTCAAGTGGAGGGACCGCTGCCTGTGGCGGGCACCCCCCTCCCCCTCCCTTTCCAAGCCTCTCGAAGATCTTGCCAGTCTATCCATCAACCCATTCCCGGCGGCTGACCCGACGTCCACCGTCACCCCACGGCTACCGTCATCCCACTGCCACCCCTCGCCCACCGTCACCCCACGCCCACCTACGTCACACGCCCTGCGGCTCCACCACCAGGAAAGGGTGGACGGATACATGTGGTGTGGTCAAGAGAGGGAGAGGGTCACCAGTGTGCCAATGATTGTTTGAAAAAGATGAATTGATTCCAGCCCGGTGGTGAACACTGCGAGTATCGTGTTGAGTGCACCACACCCAGTGAGCCAGAATACAGTCACCAGTGTGTGGTGATATAAAAGGAAATTATCCAAGACTCGAGTGCCACCCCCCAAACCCTCCCTCCACCCCCCAATGTGAAGTGTTTTTCCGCTCCCCTGTAGTGGGTGTGGTGTCTTCCACTCCCCCTCCCCCTACCTCCTACGATCAGGCGATCACGCCTTTCCCTCCCTGCCCATGCCAGCACACAGCCTCCCATACATCCCCATCCCCACCCACCATCTTCACGTGCCCACCCACCCAAGGCATCTGCCTAGACATGGCGCATGGTATATGGAACTACCAGGTTCCATCCAGCTAGGAGGGAAGCAACACTCAGGAGCCTGATGCTCCTGAGCGCTGAGTCCGAGTCCGAGGTTTATAACGAAATCGTTTCATTTGCTCCGGGCTCCTCAGGAGGGTACACAGGGGTAAGACCTCAACATGTGAAGGAAATGGTGAACCCTGTTCTTGGCCCAGCTGCAAAAGCGCTCCTGACAGAAATCACAATGTTTGTCAACAACTGCCTCGCCGGGTTAATCCCTGATGAAATCAAACCATTCTTCTTTGGTACATCTCTATGTGCCCTGAAAAAGAAGGATGGGGGGGATCAGACCCATTGCCGTTGGTAATACCCTTCGCCGCCTAGTTGCAAGGGCTGCTGTCAGAAGTATCCGAATGGAAGCAGCCACCATGCTGCAACCCAACCAGCTGGGGTTTGGGGTCCCCCCAAGGTTGTGAAGCAGCATCTTATGCAGCACGAGCCTACATTAGTTCTCTTTCTGAAGACCAGGCAGTAGTAAAATTAGATTTAAAAAACGCTTTCAACTCGGTCAAAAGGGATGTAGTCCTCACCGCAATCCAGGAACATTGCCCAAGCATTCTGCCCTTTATGTCAGCAGGTTACAGCATAAACTCAACCCTCCTGTTTGGCGAACACGAAGTCACCTCAGCAAACGGAATTCAACAGGAAGACCAATTGCACCTTTCTTCTTTTGCATAGCGGTTCGAGATATCAAAAGCAGACTAAAATGAGCTCAACGTCTGGTTCCTGGATGATAACACTCTGGTAGGCACACAAGACTCCCTGCTGGAAGATCTGCAGCTGGTGAAGTCACAGGGGAAGACCCTGGATTTCGTTCTAAACCCCTCCAAGTGCGAAGTTAAAAATGATGAGCTCCTTAAGTCAATATTCAGGAAGGTACTTAACTAAGATTTAGAAGACAGTCAGTGAGACCAAGCAACACTACCAGTGAGATTCGGGGGAATAGGCATATGAAAGGCAACTGAGGAAGCACTTCCAGAATGTACAGCAGCCAACGAATTAGTAGGGCAGATCCTACTGGAACGTATGAGAAACACAGCGGGAACTCATGATCAAAAGTTCATCGAAGCAGCCAGTCAATGGAAAACAATTGCACACCCTCTACCCCGACCACAGGCCCTAAAAAAACACAAGTAGGCCCACTGGGATAGCCCCATAATGAAAAAGACCTCCACAATAATGCTTGAAAACGCAGATGCTGAGAACAAAGCCTGCCTCCTAGCAGTAACAGCACTCCAAGCCACAGTTTTTTTTATTTGCTGTGCCCAATCCAGCCCTGGGAACTCGCCTCAATCATGACGCCCTCAGCATTGGAGTTGCCCTTTGCCATGCCGCCCCCATTCTCACCGAACGTAGATGCATCTGTGGAATGGCGATGGCAGAGCAATATGGTCGTCATAGTCTGGTATGTCGTAAATCCCTGGGTAAGACTGCAAGACATTAAGAAGTCAACAAAAAACATCAAGAGGAGCCTCGCCACAGCCCGCTGCCCAGCACAAAGAGAACCACACTTATTCAGATCCAACGAACCTCTGAAGCACCCAGAAAGCTTACCATCCTTCCTTAGAAGGATGGTAAGCAAGTAGTGTGGGACTACACATGCACTTCCACAATGGCCAGTACCTACCTCTACCACAGCACAGGTGAAAGGGGGCGGCGCTACTTCTTTCAGGGAAACGCAGAAAACCATCAAATACAGAGGTCTGGCACACTGCTACAGCTTTATTCTGATCGGTTTGGAGACCCTCGGTTCGTGAGGGAAATGTGCATTGTTAGTTCCTGAAGGAATTGGAGGACAAATTTATCAGCGCTACAAATGACCAGAGAGTGAAAAGTTTCTTGTTCTAGCACCTCAGTGTCGCGATTCAGAGGGGAAATGCCTGTTGTATCTTGGGCACGAATCCAACTTCGGAGGAATTCAAAGAAGTGATCGAATGCAACAATGATCGAATCTTTCCGTAACATTTACCAGTGTTTCCATCGGCGTGTTTTTCATTTTACTTGCACAGTATTGGTAGTGTTGTGTATGTGTTAATGCCACATTTTCTAATCATGTAATCTTGTACAATATATTTCCCTATATATATAAATATATATGGGGTGGTAGGAGAAGACAATATGTGCCCGTGTGCACAAGAGAGCCCGACAAGGCTCTCCCGGATGCTGCATATCGTCATCTTTGAGGCACACTTACTTCATGGGTGTGAATACGTGACTACAGGTGCTCTCTTCATGAGTGTGAACACGTGACAACAGGTGCTCACTTCATGGGTGTGAATACGTGACTACAGGTGCTCACTTCATGGGTGTGAACACGTGACAACAGGTGCTCACTTCATGGGTGTGAATACGTGACTACAGGTGCTCACTTCAAGGGTGTGAACACGTGACAACAGGTGCTCACTTCATGGGTGTGAATACGTGACAACAGGTGCTCACTTCATGGGTGTGAATACGTGACAACAGGTGCTCTCTTCATGTTTGTGAACACGTGACAACAGGTGCTCACTTCAAGGGTGTGAACACGTGACAACAGGTGCTCACTTCATGGGTGTGAATACGTGACAACAGGTGCTCTCTTCATGTTTGTGAACACGTGACAACAGGTGCTCACTTCAAGGGTGTGAACACGTGACAACAGGTGCTCACTTCAAGGGTGTGAACACGTGACAACAGGTGCTCACTTCAAGGGTGTGAACACGTGACAACAGGTGCTCTCTTCATGTTTGTGAACACGTGACAACAGGTGCTCACTTCAAGGGTGTGAACACGTGACAACAGGTGCTCTCTTCATGTTTGTGAACACGTGACAACAGGTGCTCACTTCAAGGGTGTGAACACGTGACAACAGGTGCTCACTTCATGGATGTGAACACGTGACAACAGGTGCTCACTTCATGGATGTGAACACGTGACAACAGGTGCTCACTTCATGGGTGTGAACACGTGACAACAGGTGCTCACTTCATGGGTGTGAACACGTGACAATAGGTGCTCACTTCAAGGGTGTGAACATGCGACTACAGGTGTTCACTTCATAAGTGTGAACACGTGACAACACCTGGTTACTGAGTCTGATTTCTCATCTTAGTGACGTTAATCCCTTTCTCGTAAATTAGGTATTATTCCAGGTGATATTTGAGTGAGTGGCCTGACATTGTATTTGAGTGCAGTGTCAGGAGAAGTTGCAGCACGAGAGGGTGACTACTCTGCTAGTGTTATTATTGTTGTTGCATGTTTTATTTATCACACTGTGATCAACTTGGGGGTTCCTGACCGGAAGTTCCCATCCTGTTTGCAGTTCTGATAAGTTGGGGAGTCTCTGTCTGGGGAGATTTTCCCCATGTTAGTTATGGTCCCCTATTTGTATGTATATATGTGTGTGTTTATATGAATTCACCTAGTTGTGCTTGCAGGGGGTTGTGCTCTGCTCTTTTAGCTCGCCTCTAAACTGTCAATCAACGAGTAATTTTATTTACTTTTTCCTACACATATACCCACACTCCCAGGAAGCAGCCAGTAACAGCTGTCTTACTCTCAGGCAACTATTTACTGCTAGGTAACAGGGGCATCAGGGTGAAACAAACTGTGCCCAATTGTCTCCACCGGCGCCGGGAATCGAACCCCGGTCCACACGACTGCGTATACAGTGTGCTGTCCAATGAGCCACCAGCACCCCATGTATGTACTCACCTATTTGTACTCACCTATTTGTGCTTGCGGGGGTTGAGCTTTGGCTCAAGTATGACATACTTGATTATTATGTATGTATGTATGTATGTATGAATGTATGTATGTATGTATGTATGTATGTATGTATGTATGTATGTATGTATGTATGTATGTATGTATGTATGTATGTATGTATGTATGTATGTATGTATGTATGTATGTATGTATGTATGTATGTATGTATATATGTATGTATGTATGTATGTGCTCACCTAGTTGTGCTTGCGGGGGTTGAGCTCTGGCTCTTTGGTCCCGCCTCTCAACCGTCAATCAACAGGTGTGCAGGTTCCTGAGCCTATTGGGCTCTATCATATCTACTCTTGAAACTGTGTATGGAGTCAGCCTCCACCACATTACTTCGTAATGCATTCCATTTGTCAACCACTCTGACACTAAAAAAGTTCTTTCTAATATTTCTGTGGCTCATTTGGGCGCTCAGTTTCCACCTGTGTCCCCTAGTGCGTGTGCCCCTTGTCTTAATTAACCTGTCTTTATCAACCCTGACGATTCCCTTGAGAATCTTGAATGTGGTGATCATATCCCTCCCTAACTCTTCTGTCTTCCAACGAAGTGACGTTTAATTCCCGTAGTCTCTCTTCGTAGCTCATACCTCTCAGCTCGGGTACTAGTCTGGTGGCAAACCTTTGAACCTTTTACAGTTTAGTCTTATGCTTGACTAGATATGGACTCCATGCTGGAGCCGCATACTCCAGGATTGGTCTGACATATGTGGTATATAATGTTATGAAAGATTCCTTACACAAGTTTCTAAAGGCCGTTCTTATGTTAGCCAACCTGGCATATGCTGGTGATGTTATCCTCTTGATATGAGCTTCAGGGGACAGGTCTGGCGTGATATCAACCCCCAGGTTTTTCTCTCTCTCTGACTCTTGAAGTATTTCATCTCCCAAATGATACCTTGTATCTGGTCTCCTGCTTCCTACCCCTATCTTCATTACATTACATTTGCTTGGGTTAAACTCTAACAGCCATTTGTTCGACCATTCCAGCAGCTTGTCCAGGTCTTTTTGAAGCCTCAAGCTGTCCTCCTGTGTTAATCCTTCTCATAATTTTGGCGTCGCCAGCAAACATCGAGAGGAATGAGTCTATACCCTCTGGGAGATCATTTACGTATATCAGAAACAGGATAGGTAAAAGTATGTATGTATGTATGTATGTATGTATGTATGTATGTATGTATGTATGTATGTATGTATGTATGTATGTATGTATGTATGTATGTATGTATGTATGTATGTATGTATGTATGTATGTATGTATGTATGTATGTATGTATGTATGTATGTATGTATGTATGTATGTATGTATGTACCTTGGTACCTTGAGGTGCTTCCGGGGCTTAGTGTCCCCGCGGCCCGGTCGTCGACCAGGCCTCCTGGTTGCTGGACTGATCAACCAGGCTGTTAGACGCGGCTGCTCGCAGCCTGACGTATGAGTCACAGCCTGGTTGATCAGGTATCCTTTGGAGGTGCTTATCCAGTTCTCTCTTGAACACTGTGAGGGGTTTGCTAGTTATGCCCCTTATGTGTAGTGGAAGCGTGTTGAACAGTCTCGGGCCTCTGATGTTGATAGAGTTCTCTCTCAGAGTACCTGTTGCACCTCTGCTTTTCAACGGGGGTATTCTGCACATCCTGCCATGTCTTCTGGTCTCATGTGGTGTTATTTCTGTGTGCAGGTTTGGGACCAGCCCCTCAATTATTTTCCACGTGTAAATTATTATGTATCTCTCCCGCCTGCGCTCAAGGGAGTACAGATTTAGGCTCTTTAGTCGGTCCCAGT
Source organism: Procambarus clarkii (assembly GCF_040958095.1). Classification (NCBI taxonomy): domain Eukaryota; kingdom Metazoa; phylum Arthropoda; class Malacostraca; order Decapoda; family Cambaridae; genus Procambarus; species Procambarus clarkii. Next base: position 2,175,476 of record NC_091210.1, on the reverse strand, counting down.
AATTGAGATTTTTTGCTGAGTGGATTCTAGCAGTAAAGGATCTCTGCACGCTCTCTAGGTCAGCAATTTCTCCAGCTTTGAAAGGGGCTGTCATTGTGCAGCAGTACTCCACTCTAGATAGCACAAGCGTTTTGAAAAGTATCATCATCGGTATAGCATCTCTAGTGTGAAAAGTTCTTGTTATCCAACCTGTCATTTTTCTTGCAGTTGTGACGGCTACTTTATTGTGTTCTTTAAAGGTAAGGTCTTCCGACATGAGTACACCCAGGTCCTTTACATTGCCTTTTCGTTCTATGTTATGATTTGCCTGCGTTTTGTACGTGGTTCCTGTTTTTATGTTTTCAATTTTTCCGTAGCGCATGAGCTGAAACTTATCCTCGTTGAATACCATATTATTTTCTGTAGCCCATAGAAAGACCTGATCAACATCTGATTGGAGGTTTGCCGTGTCCTCTATGTTGCCAACTCTCATGAAAATCCTAGTGTCATCTGCAAAGGATGATACAGTGCTATAGGTTGTGTTCTGGTCTATGTCCGATATGAGGATGAGAAAAAGTACTGGAGCAAGCACAGTACCCTGGGGGACTGAGCTCTTCACGGTTGATGGGCTGGATTTTATTTTGTTGACTATTACACATTGGGTTCTGTCAGTCAGGAAATTGTAGATCCATCTGCCTATTTTCCCGGTAATTCCTTTTGAACGCATTTTATGTGCAATAACACCATGGTCACATTTATCAAAAGCTTTTGCGAAATCTGTGTAAATTACATCAGCGTTTTGTTTGTCTTCCATAGCATCTAATGCCATATCATAGTGGTCCAGCAACTGCGACAGGCAAGAGCGCCCTGTTCTGAAACCATGTTGTCCGGGGTTATGGAGATGCTGTGATTCCATGTATTTTGTGATCTTACTTCTTAGCACTCTCTCAAAAATTTTTATGATGTGCGATGTTAGTGCTATCGGTCTGTAATTGTTTGCCTCTGCGTTATTTCCTCCTTTATGGAGTGGTGCTATCTCTGCTGTTTTTAGTATGTCAGGGATAACGCCAGTATCTAGGCTTTGTCTCCACAGAATGTGAAGGGCCTGCGATAGTGGTTTTTTACAGTTCTTGATGAATATGGAGTTCCAAGAATCCGGGCCTGGTGCAGAGTGCATAGGCATACTGTTTATGGCTTCTTCAAAATCTAGTGGGGATAGGGCGACGTCTGATATGTGATTTGATGTTGGTATCATATCCATGAAAAATTCATTTGGGTTATCAATCTTTAGTGTGTTTAATGGCTCGCTGAAAATAGAGTTGTACTGCTTCCTCAGTAGCTCGCTCATTTCTTTGTTGTCATCGGTGAAAGTTCCATCTCCCTTTCGCAGGGGCCCGATACTAGATGTGGTTTTTGATCTTGATTTTGCATAGGAGAAAAAATATTTCGGATTTCTCTCTATTTCACTGATGGCCTTTTGCTCTCTTTGCCTCTCCTGGGTTTTGTATGATTCTTGTAGCTTGAGTTCAATTGTTTCTATTTCTCTACCTAACCTTCTTCGCCGTTCTTGAGATAGGGTGCGACTCTCAAGTTGTTCCGCGATTCGTTTTCTTCGCCTATATAAGGAACGACGTTCCCGTTCCAATCTGCATCTCTTTCTCTTTTTTCTTAGGGGTATGCGGTTTGAACATATTTCTAGTGCTACTGAGCTTATTTTTTCCAGGCACCGGTTCAGGTTTGCATTTCCTAGCTGTTCTTCCCAGTTTATTTCTGTGAAGTCCTGGTTTATTTGCTCCCAGTTTATCCGTTTATTATTGAAGTTGAATTTGCTGAAATCTCCTCCACCGGGAATCTGGACTGGTTTTGGAGGTCCATTCCCCATGGTTGTCAGTACCTCAATTAAGTTGTGATCTGAGTAACAGGTATTTGTAATCATTATGTTCCCGATCAACTCATCATTATTAGTGAAAATGAGGTCCAGCGTGTTCTCCTTCCTAGTTGGTTCTACTATTTGCTGGTTTAAGGCAAACCTATCGCACATCCGTAGCAGGTCATTTGCATGTGCCTGCTCATTTAGGCTACTTCCTGGTATTCTTTCTGATATTACTGTATTAGCCAGGTGCTTCCATTTCAGGTGCCGTAGGTTGAAGTCCCCAAGCAGGATGATGTTCGGAGCTGGATTTGTGAGGTTTTCCAAGCAGTGCTCTATTTTCATTAGTTGGTCTTTAAACTGCTGAGGGTTTGCCTCCGGTGACTTATATACAAGGACAACAACTACATTTAGGATCTCTATTTTGACTATCAGCACTTCCACCATATCATTTGAGGTGTTTAGCAGCTCAGTACAGATGAGTGTGTCTTTGATGTAGAGGCTGACCCCACCCTGAAGCCGGTGTTTCCTATCACATCTGAAGAGATTGTATTCTGGGATCCATATTTCACCATCAAGGTAGTCCTTTGTGTGAGTTTCCGTTAGGGCTGCAAACACTGCATTTGCCTCATGAAGGAGACCATCTATAAAATGAACTTTGTTGGATTTGCGTGTTTTTATACCCTGGATGTTGGCAAATATAAATGATGTTATCGTGTTAGTGGAAGTGCTGGATGCTTTAATTGGTGTTAATATCTGAGGCTCTGGTAAGGAGGCCACTGTGTTTGCGTCCTCTCTAGCATTTGACCGAGTTGGTGGTAGAGTCTGGTCATTTTTAGCCATTCTTCTCCTCCTCCTCTTGCTAAAAAATTATCCCGGTTGATGGAGTAGTGGTAGTCTGTCGGTTTTATTCGCCTGGTACCTCTTATATGAAAAGCTGGGCATTCAGCATTGAAGCACTCTTTCCTGTCCAAAGAGTTCTTGCAAATTTCTGGGTGAAAGAATTCACAGCTTTTGGTACATTTACCTGTATTGAGGAGGTTTCTGCACTTTCTAGGGTGATTGTGTGTACATGTTCCATTTATTCTTCCCGATTCCCCATGCTTACAGGTAGCCCATCTGTAATACCAACAGATTTTGGGGCCTTGTTTTGTTTGTTTCCCTCTGCCAGGGACCGCACTCTGCTGCGGCGCCCCCGACACTGTGCTCTGCTCCGGTGCCTGTGACACCGCGCTCTGCTCCGGTGCCTGCGACACCGCGCACTGCTCAGGGGTCCCCGACTCCGTGCCCTGCTCAGGCATCCCCGACTCCGCGCCCTGCTCAGGCATCCCCGACTCCGTGCCCTGCTCAGGCATCCCCGACTCCGCGCCCTGCTCAGGCGCCGCTGCCACAGAGCTCTGTGCTACAGCTGGTTGTACCTTGGTGTCATGTACAGTTTGTTTGAAGACATTAGAAATTGCTATGCAGGCATTAATTAGTAATTCTCTGTTTTCGGCGGGAGTTTTATCCAGGATTTCCATCAATTTCAAAAAAGTTACATCATCCTTTTTGCAGAGCCAGTACACAGAGTGGTCACTGGGACCATTTCTCCTTGAATTGTTAGTCATGTTGGCACATTTTTTGTGTATGGCTGCTGAACAGAGTTGGCATTGAAAGCTCTGTTGGTAATCTACCTTCATGTTGCATTCTATGCACGTTTTTATCAAAGCCATTTTTTTGAACACTTCTGTTCAGTGGTGATGGTCTTACAAGGTGGGGTGTTGACCGGTGGGGGAGTTGACCGCGGGTGCTGGCCGTGGGAGCTGGCCGTGGGTGTTGACCGTGGGTGTTTACCAACTTGAGATAGGCCTGGAAGAGGCTGTATGGACGGCCACTGTTGCTACCACGTGTCGCACTCTTAATTTGTTTTGTTCACTTGTTAGATTACATTACTTGCATTTTCCCACTAGTTATCATACAGTAGAGGCGTCTAGTTTCTGTGTCTGGGCACTAGTTACCTGAGTACGTTACACTATTTGAAAGAATACACACACAAGAGGGTACTGGGGTACGTGTCTGTCTTCCACATATCCACCGGTTTATGCGTCGATCTATCCATCCGTCTATCTATTCATCTATCCATCAATCTATTCATCTATCTATCAATCTGTCTGTGTATCCATTGATCAGTCCATCTCTCCATCTAGTCATTTGGACTGGACGGAGGAGCAACGGTCTTGTTTCATGCAGGTCGGCGTTCAATCCCCGACTGTCCAAATGGTTGAGCGCTATTCCTTTTCCCCCACCCCCCGTCCCATCCCAAATCCTTATCCTGATCCCTTCCAATTGCTATTTAGTTGTAATGGCTTGGCCTTTTCCCCTGATAATTCCCTCCCTCTCTCTCTCTCTCAATTACACACATATATACTCCATCTAGTGTTTCATATATCCATCTTTCTATTCATCAAGCCACCTATCCGTCCTCTTGCTATGCATCCGTGAATATATATTAAGAAGCGCTGAAACAACTGTATGGGTGTAAGAAGTGTTATAATGTTCAGAATAAAAACTGTATGTTAATCACACGCTAATATTTTGCACTTTGTTCCCACACGACTCCCTTAACATGTTGAGTTGTTGTATATAAATGTTAATATTTCTTAAAGTATTTGTTTGGCCGTCCCGACCATCCAGTCCTTCCCGACCATCCTGTCCTTGCCGACCATCTTGGCCTTCCCGGCCATCCTGTCCTTCCCGACCATCCTGTCCTTCCCGACCATCCTGTCCTTCCCGACCATCCTGTCCTTCCCGACCATCCTGTCCTTCCCGACCATCCTGTCCTTCCCGACCATCCTGTCCTTCCCGACCATCCTGTCCTTCCCGACCATCCTGTCCTTGCCGACCATCCTGGCCTTCCCGGCCATCCTGTCCTTCCCGACCATCCTGTCCTTCCCGACCATCCTGTCCTTGCCGACCATCCTGGCCTTCCCGGCCATCCTGTCCTTCCCGACCATCCTGTCCTTCCCGACCATCCTGTCCTTGCCGACTATCCTGGCCTTCCCGGCCATCCTGTCCTTCCCGACCATCCTGTCCTTCCCGACCATCCTGTCCTTGCCGACCATCCTGGCCTTCCCGGCCATCCTGTCCTTCCCGACCATCCTGTCCTTGCCGACCATCCTGTCCTTGCCGACCATCCTGTCCTTCCCGACCATCCTGTCCTTCCCGACCATCCTGTCCTTCCCGACCATCCTGTCCTTCCCGACCATCCTGTCCTTCCCGACCATCCTGTCCTTCCCGACCATCCTGTCCTTGCCGACCATCCTGGCCTTCCCGGCCATCCTGTCCTTCCCGACCATCCTGGCCTTCCCGACCATCCTGTCCTTCCCGACCATCCTGTCCTTCCCGACCATCCTGTCCTTCCCGACCATCCTGTCCCTCCTGACCAACCATCCTGTCCTTCCCGACCATCCTGTCCTTCCCGACCATCCTGTCCTTCCCGACCATCCTAGCCATCCCGACCATCCTAGCCATCCCGACCATCCTGTCCTTCCCGACCATCCTGTCCTTCCCGACCATCCTGTCCTTCCCGACCATCCTGTCCTTCCCAACCATCCTGTCCTTCCCGGTCATCCTGTCCTTCCCGACCATCCTGTCCTTCCCGACCATCCTGTCCCTCCTGACCAACCATCCTGTCCTTCCCGACCATCCTAGCCATCCCGACCATCCTGTCCTTCCCGACCATCCTGTCCTTCCCGACCATCCTGTCCTTCCCGGCCATCCTGTCCTTCCCGACCATCCTGTCCTTCCCGACCATCCTGTCCCTCCTGACCAACCATCCTGTCCTTCCCAACCATCCTAGCCATCCCGACCATCCTGTCCTTCCCGACCATCCTGTCCTTCCCGACCATCCTGTCCTTCCCGGCCATCCTGTCCTTCCCGACCATCCTGTCCTTGCCGACCATCCTGTCCTTCCCGACCATCCTAGCCATCCCGACCATCCTGTCCTTCCCGACCATCCTGGCCTTCCCGACCATCCTGTCCTTCCCGACCGTCCTGTCCTTCCCGACCATCCTGTCCTTCCCGACCATCCTGTCCTTCCCGGCCATCCTGTCCTTCCCGACCATCCTGTCTTTCCCGACCATCCTGTCCTTCCCGACCATCCTGTCCTTCCCGACCATCCTGGCCTTCCCGGCCATCCTGTCCTTCCCGACCATCCTGTCCTTCCCGACCATCCTGGCCTTCCCGACCGTCCTGTCCTTCCCGACCATCCTGTCCTTCCCGACCGTCCTGTCCTTCCCGACCATCCTGTCCTTCCCGACCATCCTGTCCTTCCCGGCCATCCTGTCCTTCCCGACCATCCTGTCTTTCCCGACCATCCTGTCCTTCCCGACCATCCTGTCCTTCCCGACCATCCTGTCCTTCCCGACCATCCTGTCCTTCCCGACCATCCTTTCCTTCCCGACCATCCTGGCCTTCCCGACCATCCTGTCTTTCCCGACCATCCTGTCCTTCCCGACCATCCTGTCCTTCCCGACCATCCTGTCCTTCCCGACCATCCTGTCCTTCCCGACCATCCTTTCCTTCCCGGCCATCCTGTCCTTCCCGACCATCCTGTCTTTCCCGACCATCCTGTCCTTCCCGACCATCCTGTCCTTCCCGACCATCCTGTCCTTCCCGACCATCCTGTCCTTCCCGACCATCCTGTCCTTCCCGGCCATCCTGTCCTTCCCGACCATCCTGTCTTTCCCGACCATCCTGTCCTTCCCGACCATCCTGTCCTTCCCGACCATCCTGTCCTTCCCGACCATCCTGTCCTTGCCGACCATCCTGTCCTTCCCGACCATCCTTTCCTTCCCGACCATCCTGGCCTTCCCGACCATCCTGTCCTTCCCGACCATCCTATGACCGAAAAAGTAAGATTAATAATTCTAACACGAATTTTCTCGATCTTTCGTGCGTTTCTTTTCACTGTTGGTGGTAATTAAAAAATCAATTCTCCAAAATTAATTTTTATTTCTAGTCTGACGCGACACTTGAGCGCGTTTCGTAAAACTTATTACATTTTCAAAGACTTTAGTTTACACATACACAACTGAATAGAACTTACACATCTTCAATTTGTTTATATCTACATTTGAGTGAGGTGGATGGGGTGAGGTGGTATTAATAGGGTATTAAATTCCTGAACACAAGACAACTCGAAACAATGTGTATTGAATGGAAGTGATTGTAGAAAGTCTATTGGTCCATATTTCTTGATGCTTCTATATTGGAGCGGAGTCTTGAGGTGGGTAGAATATAGTTGTGCATTAATTGGCTGTTGATTGCTGGTGTTGACTTCTTGATGTGTAATGCCTCGCATACGTCAAGCCGCCTGCTATCGCTGTATCTATCAATGATTTCTGTGTTGTTTACTAGGATTTCTCTGGCGATGGTTTGGTTGTGGGAAGAGATTATATGTTCCTTAATGGACCCCTGTTGCTTATGCATCGTTAAACGCCTAGAAAGAGACGTTGTTGTCTTGCCTATATACTGGTTTTTTGGAGCTTACAGTCCCCAAGAGGGCATTTGAAGGCATAGACGACGCTGGTCTCTTTTAAAGCGTTCTGCTTTGTGTCTGGAGATTTTCTCATGAGTAGGCTGGCCGTTTTTCTGGTTTTATAGTAAATCGTTAGTTGTATCCTCTGATTTTTGTCTGTAGGGATAACGTTTCTATTAACAATATCTTTCAGGACCCTTTCCTCCGTTTTATGAGCTGTGGAAAAGAAGTTCCTGTAAAATAGTCTAATAGGGGGTATAGGTGTTGTGTTAGTTGTCTCTTCAGAGGTTGCATGGCTTTTCACTTTCCTTCTTATGATGTCTTCGACGAAACCATTGGAGAAGCCGTTATTGACTACTGCAAGAAGTTCTGCTTGTAAGGTATCTTTGGTAGTGACCTTCTTTTGTGTCTCGAGGTCGAATATGTCGTCCAACAGAATTTCCAACTCTACTTTCCGGGCCATCTCACTCGGTCTGGACATAACATGACAGTTTATGCCCAGATTTAGGAGAGTGACTTGGTCCTCAGTGAGGTTAATTCCTGCAAGGTTCAGGAAGCCATCTCTTGGTCGTGGAATTGCCATAGGTCCTCCATATAATGTTGTTAGTTTCTTGACAATCCTTGTTTCAGTGCTGAGGTGATGTCGGTCTGTGAGGATGTCCAGGTGTTGTTCAATGCGGGTACGGATACTATCGTCGATGTTGCTATTTCTCCACTCGTTTGTAGCATGAAGTAGTTGCGTTTTGTTGTCTTTGATTTCATTCTCTGCCTTGTATATCTGATCACGAATCAGATCCTGGCGATATTTTATAGTGAAGGCTTGATTCCTTGCTGCTGGGTCGTGCGCTTTAATATTAGTATATTTTGGTAGCAGTCTTTCCTGTAGACATATATTATTAAATATGACCGAAAAAGTAAGATTAATAATTCTAACACGAATTTTCTCAATCTTTCGTACATTACGCTTCACTGTTGAAGGTAAATCAAAAATCAATTCTCCAAAATTCATTTTTATTTCTAGTCTGACGCGACACGGGCGCGTTTCGTAAAACTTATTACATTTTCAAAGACTTTAGTTCACAAATACACAACTGAATAGAACTTACGTATCTCCGATTTTATATCTACATTTGAGTGAGGTGGAAGGGGTGATGTGGCATTAATACAAGACAGAACAAAGTGTGGTATTAATAGGGTATTAATTTCATCAACACAAGACAGAACAAGAGTATTAATAGGGTATTAATTTCATCAACACAAGACAGAACACGAAACAATGGATATTGAATAGAAGTGTTTGTAGAAAGCCTATTGGTTCATATTTCTTGATGCTTCTATATTGGAGCGGAGTCTTGAGGTGGGTAGAATATAGTTGTGCAATAATTGGCTGTTGATTGCTGGTGTTGACTTCTTGATGTGTAGTGCCTCGCAAACGTCAAGCCGCCTGCTATCGCTGTATCTATCGATGATTTCTGTGTTGTTTACTAGGATTTCTCTGGCGATGGTTTGGTTGTGGGAAGAGATTATATGTTCCTTAATGGAGCCCTGTTGCTTATGCATCGTTAAACGCCTAGAAAGAGATGTTGTTGTCTTGCCTATATACTGGGTTTTTTGGAGCTTACAGTCCCCAAGTGGGCATTTGAAGGCATAGACGACGTTAGTCTCTTTTAAAGCGTTCAGTTTTGTGTCTGGAGAGTTTCTCATGAGTAGGCTGGCCGTTTTTCTGGTTTTATAGTAAATCGTTATTTGTATCCTCTGATTTTTGTCTGTAGGGATAACGTTCCTATTAACAATATCTTTCAGGACCCTTTCCTCCGTTTTATGAGCTGTGGAAAAGAAGTTCCTGTAAAATAGTCTAATAGGGGGTATAGGTGTTGTGTTAGTTGTCTCTTCAGAGGTTGCATGGCTTTTCACTTTCCTTCTTATGATATCTTCGACGAAACCATTGGAGAAGCCGTTATTGACTACTGCAAGAAGTTCTGCTTGTAAGGTATCTTTGGTAGTGACCTTCTTTTGTGTCTCGAGGTCGAATATGTCGTCCAACAGAATTTCCAACTCTACTTTCCGGGCCATCTCACTCGGTCTGGACATAACATGACAGTTTATGCCCAGATTTAGGAGAGTGAGTTGGTCCTCAGTGAGGTTAATTCCTGTAAGGTTCAGGAAGCCATCTCTTGGTCGTGGAGTTGCCATAGGTCCTCCATATAATGTTGTTAGTTTCTTGATAATCCTTGTTTCAGTGCTGAGGTGATGTTGGTCTGTGAGGATGTCGAGGTGTTGTTCAATGCTGGTACGGATACTATCGTCGATGTTGCCATTTCTCCACTCGTTTGTAGCATGAAGTAGTTGCGTTTTGTTGTCTTTGATTTCATTCTCTGCCTTGTATATCTGATCACGAATCAGATCCTGGCGATATTTTATCGTGAAGGCTTGATTCCTTGCTGCTGGGTCGTGCGCTTTAATATTAGTATATTTTGGTAGCAGTCTTTCCTGTAGACATATATTATTAAATATGACCGAAAAAGTAAGATTAATAATTCTAACACGAATTTTCTCAATCTTTCGTACATTACGCTTCACTGTTGGAGGTAAATCAAAAATCAATTCTCCAAAATTCATTTTTATTTCTAGTCTGACGCGACACGGGCGCGTTTCGTAAAACTTATTACATTTTCAAAGACTTTAGTTCACAAATACACAACTGAATAGAACTTACGTATCTCCGATTTTATATCAACATTTGAGTGAGGTGGAAGGGGTGATGTGGCATTAACACAAGACAGAACAAAGTGTGGTATTAATTGGGTATTAATTTCATCAACACAAGACAGAACAAGAGTATTAATAGGGTATTAATTTCATCAACACAAGACAGAACACGAAACAATGGATATTGAATAGAAGTGTTTGTAGAAAGCCTATTGGTCCATATTTCTTGATGCTTCTATATTGGAGCGGAGTCTTGAGGTGGGTAGAATATAGTTGTGCAATAATTGGCTGTTGATTGCTGGTGTTGACTTCTTGATGTGTAGTGCCTCGCAAACGTCAAGCCGCCTGCTATCGCTGTATCTATCGATGATTTCTGTGTTGTTTACTAGGATTTCTCTGGCGATGGTTTGGTTGTGGGAAGAGATTATATGTTCCTTAATGGAGCCCTGTTGCTTATGCATCGTTAAACGCCTAGAAAGAGATGTTGTTGTCTTGCCTAGATACTGGGTTTTTTGGAGCTTACAGGCTCCAAGTGGGCATTTGAAGGCATAGACGACGTTAGTCTCTTTTAAAGCGTTCTGTTTTGTGTCTGGAGAGTTTCTCATGAGTAGGCTGGCCGTTTTTCTGGTTTTATAGTAAATCGTTAGTTGTATCCTCTGATTTTTGTCTGTAGGGATAAAGTTTCTATTAACAACATCTTTCAGGACCCTTTCCTCCGTTTTATGAGCTGTGGAAAAGAAGTTCCTGTAAAATAGTCTAATAGGGGGTATAGGTGTTGTGTTAGTTGTCTCTTCAGAGGTTGCATGGCTTTTCACTTTCCTTCTTATGATGTCTTCGACGAAACCATTGGAGAAGCTGTTATTGACTACTGCAAGAAGTTCTGCTTGTAAGGTATCTTTGGTAGTAACCTTCTTTTGTGTCTCGAGGTCGAATATGTCGTCCAACAGAATTTCCAACTCTACTTTCCGGGCCATCTCACTCGGTCTGGACATAACATGACAGTTTATGCCCAGATTTAGGAGAGTGACTTGGTCCTCAGTGAGGTTAATTCCTGCAAGGTTCAGGAAGCCATCTCTTGGTCGTGGAATTGCCATAGGTCCTCCATATAATGTTGTTAGTGCGTTCTGGCTACTAGGTACGACATATATATATATATATATATATATATATATATATATATATATATATATATATATATATATGTCGTACCTAGTTGCCAGAACGCACTTCTCAGCCTACTATGCAAGGCCTGATTTGCCTAATAAGCCAAGTTTTCATGAATTAATTGTTTTTCGACTACCTAACCTACCTAACCTAACCTAACCTAACTTTTTCTGCTACCTAACCTAACCTATAAAGATAGGTTAGGTTAGGTTAGGTAGGGTTGGTTAGGTTCGATCATATATCTACGTTAATTTTGACTCCAATTAAAAAAAAATGACCTCATACATAATGAAATGGGTAGCTCTATCATTTAATAAGAAAAAAATTAAAGAAAATATATTAGTTCAGGAAAACTTGGCTTATTAGGCAAATCGGGCCTTGCATAGTAGGCCGAGAAGTGCGTTCTGGCTACTAGGTACGACATATATATAAATATATATATATATATATATATATATATATATATATATATATATATATATTTTTATATAAATATATATATATATTTTAAATAATATATATATAAATATAAATAAATATATATATATATATATATATATATATATATATATATATATATATATATATATATATATATATATATATATATATATATATATGGGGGATACATAAGGGATAAACATGGGGGCTGCAGAAGGCTTATTGGCCCATACGAGGCATATCCTATCTAAACACAAAGATTAATATATATATATATATATATATATATATATATATATATATATATATATATATATATATATATATATATATATATATTTATATAAATATATATATATATATATTTTAAATAATATATATATAAATATAAATATAAATAAATATATATATATATATATATATATATATATATTTATATATATATATATATATATATATATATATATATATATATATATATATATATAAATATATATATATATATATATATATATATATATATATATATATATATATATATATATATATATATATATATATATATATATATATATATGTCGTACTTAGTAGCCAGAACTCACTTCTATGCCAACTATGCAAGGCCCGATTTGCCTAATAAGACAAGTTTTCATGAATTAATTATTTTTCATCTACCTAACCTACCTAACCTAACCTAACCTAACTTTTTCGGCTAGCTAACCTAACCTAACCTATAAAGATAGGTTAGGTTAGGTAGGGTTGGTTAGATTCGGTCATATATCTACGTTAATTTTAACTCCAATAAAAAAAAATTGACCTCATTCGTAATGTAATGGGTAGCTTTATCTTTTCATAAGAAAAAAGTTGGAGAAAATATATTAATTCAGGAAAACTTGGCTTATTAGGCAAATCGGACCTTGAATAATAGGCTGAGAAGTGAGTTCTGGCTACTAGGTACGACATATATATATATATATATATATATATATATATATATATATATATATATATATATATATATATATATATATATATATATATATATATATATATATATGTATATATATATATATGTCGTACCTAATAGCCAGAACGCACTTCTCAGCCTACTATGCAAGGCCCAATTTGCCTATTAAGCCAAGTTTTCATGAATTAATTGTTTTTCGACTACCTAACCTACCTAACCTAACCTAACTTTTTTGGCTACTTAACGAAACCTAACCTATAAAGATAGGTTAGGTTAGGTTAGGTAGGGTTGGTTAGGTTCGGTCATATATCTACTTTAATTTTAACTCAAATAAAAAAAAATTGACCTCATACACAATGAAATGGGCAGCTTTATCATTTCATAAGAAACAAATTAGAGAAAATATATTAATTCAGGAAAACTTGGCTTATTAGGCAAATCGGGCCTTGCATAGTAGGCTGAGAAGTGCGTTCTGGCTACTAGGTACGACATATATATATATATATATATATATATATATATATATATATATATATATATATATATATATATATATATATATATATATATATATATATATATATATATATGTCGTACCTAGTAGCCAGAACTCACTTCTCAGCCTACTATGCAAGGCCAAATTTGCCTAGTAAGCCAAGTTTTCATGAATTAATTGTTTTTCGACTACCTAACCTACCTAACCTAACCTAACCTAACTTTTTCGGCTACCTAACCAAACCTAACCTATAAAGATAGGTTAGGTTAGGTTAGGTAGGGTTGGTTAGGTTCGGTCATATATCTACGTTAATTTTAACTCCAATAAAAAAAAATTGACCTCATACATAATGAAATGGGTAGCTTTATCATTTCATAAGAAAAAAATTAGAAAAAATATATTAATTCAGGAAAACTTGGCTTATTAGGCAAATCGGGCCTTGAATAGTAGGCCAAAAAGTGAGTTCTGGCTACTAGGTACGACATATATATATATATATATATATATATATATATATATATATATATATATATATATATATATACATATATATATATATATATATATATATATATATATATATATATATATATATATATATATATATATATATATATATATGAGAACTATGCTTCATAAGGTTCCAAGGGGTTGTCATAGCCAGGGGGTGGTAATGGGGGACGAGCTCCCATGACCTATAAAATGCTCCTATACGGTATGCGTCTCAAATAGCCACTGACAACCAAGACTAACTCCTGGCTTGCACGGGTGGCTTAGTCTTTAAGTCCGGCGGAACTGCTTTTACCGACAGGAGAAGGGGCGAGGGCGTGCCTCTGGCGCCTTAAAACCAGCTGCTCCGGGTAGATGGGTCTCGATAGCCTGGGAAGGCAGCCCATCTAGGGTAAGGAAAACCATGATTTTAAACCTCCACTGCCTTGTGGCCATTTCCCTTTTTTGGGAAAGGCTTCAGGAGTCAACCTCGAGGAAAAATCCGGAGTTGGAGCCCGTAAGGCAGTTCGTTGTTGACGTCGACCTCGTTCTGGCAGCTCCTGCGACGTTGCTGGAACCATGTGACTTGGCATTTGCCTTGCTATTGGATAATTTCTGCAACGTAGAGAGGGGGGACACCTGCTACATGGGTAACAGCTTCTCCTCCATATCTACCTACCGAGGCTTTGCGCCCTGGAGAGGGCACTCCAGCTTCGCCTCACAGCGTTGAACCAACACGGGAAATGACAGTCTACCGGTTTTAAGTCTTCTGCTCGATTGGCGAAGAGTGTGACGCCAGGGGTTGCTTCCGACGGTGGGAGGGGTCATTGCGCCCCACTGTGCAGCTACCGCCCGCCTCAAGCTGGGCAAACCCCAGCCAATAAGGTGTTGCCTCGCCACGGTCCGTTAACCTCACTGGGTGCATGGGGTTTAGGGTGAAAACCGACAAGCGGCCCGACAACTTTGCACCAAGCAATACCAAACCACAGAAGAAAATATCAACTGCCCTAAAGCTGGGCACATGGAACATCAGGACACAGACACCAGGTTTCTCTGACGACCTGAAGAAATCAATGACGCCCGTAAAACAGCAATCATCGATAGGGAGCTGAGCAAACTGCAGATGGATATTGTTGCTCTCCAAGAGACCAGGCTCCCTGGATCAGGATCTGTGAGAGAGAGGACCTTTTCTTTCTTCTGGCAAGGAAAACCACCTGATGAGACCAGAGAACATGGTGTGGGATTTGCCGTCAGGAATGCACTGTTGGGACACATTATGCCACGGATGGGGAAACCGAACGAATTCTGTCTCTGCAACTGCACTCCCAAACAGGACCAGTCAATGTAATTAGTGCATATGCACCAACTCTGACTTCTCCAGCAGAGACAAAGGAAAAATTATACGATGACCTCAACAGAGTCATAGCGAGAATCCCTGTAAAGGAGCCACTGTTCATCCTCGGCGACTTCAACGCCAGAGTGGGTGCCGAGCACAACGTTTGGCCCACTTGCCTGGGTCAATTCGGCATAGGGAGGATAAATGAGAACGAGCAACGTTTGTTAGAACTCTGCTGCCTTCATGGTCTTTGTGTCACCAACACGTTCTTCGGCACAAAGCCTCAACACCGAGTATCTTGGAGTCACCCCAGATCCAAGAACTGGCACCAGCTTGACCTGATTCTTACCATGCGTGCAAGTCTACCCAGCGTCAAGATTACGCGTAGCTACCAGAGTGCTGTCTGTGACACCGACCACTCCCTGGTATGTAGCAGGGTCAAGATGCAACCAAAGAAGATTCATCACTCAAAAAGGGCGGGCAGACCTCGCATCGACATCACCAAGACCCGCAACCAGGACAAGGTGGAAGATTTTGCAAAGCGTGCTCTAGGAAGCTATTCCTGGCCCAGCCGGGGTCACTGACTGTAAAAGATGGGATCACTTCAGAGACGCTGTGTTCAACGCTGCCATTTCCATCTTTGACAAGAAGACCAGCAGGCCGGCAGACTGGTTCGAGGCTCACTCGGAAGAGATGACACCTGTCATCGAGGAGAAGAGAAACGCCTTGGCAGCCTACAAAGCCTGCCTAAGTCACCGCAACTTACAGATCCTTCGGGCCGTCCGCTGCAAAGTGCAGCAGAGCGCCAGGTGATATGCCAACAACTATTGGATCCAGCTCTGCTCCCAGATACAGACTGCAGCAGATACAGGCAATGTAAGGGGAATGTATGACGGCATCAAGCAGGCACTCGGCCCAATCCAGAGGAAGACCGCTCCTCTGAAATCTGCCACTGGCGAGGTGATTCAGGACCAGACACTGCAGCTGAAGCGCTGGGTCGAGCACTACTCTGAGCTATACGCCAGGGACAATGTGGTCACCGAAGACGCCCTGAGCGCCATTGAGTATCTGCCTGTTAATGGAGCTCGACAGCGAACCGACCCTGGAAGAACTCAGCGATGCCCTAGACTCCCTTGCTTCTGGTAAAGCTCCTGGCAAAGATGGCATTCCTGCTGAGACCTTGAAGTGCTGCAGAGGTAGCCTGCTCATGGAGCTGCATGGAATTCTCTGCCTCTGCTGGGAAGAAGGAGAGGTGCCACAGGACATGAGGGATGCCAACATCGTCATGCTGTATAAGAATAAAGGTGACAGGGGCTCTCTCTCCTCTCTCCTCTCTCTTCTCTCTCTCTCTCTCTCTCTCTCTCTCTCTCTCTCTCTCTCTCTCTCTCTCTCTCTCTCTCTCTCTCTCTCTCTCGCTCTCTCTCTCTCTCTCTCTCTCTGTCTCTCTCCTCTATCTTCTCTCTCCTTTATCTTCTCTCTCCTCTCTCTCTCTGTCCTCCATCTTCTCTCTCCTCCATCTTCTCTCTCCTCCATCTTCTCTCTCCTCCATCTTCTCTCTCCTCTCTCTCCTCTCTCTCTCTCTCTCTCTCTCTCTCTCTCTCTCTCTCTCTCTCTCTCTCTCTCTCTCTCTCTCTCTCTCTCTCTCTCTCTCTCTCTCTCTCTCTCTCTCTCTCTCTCTCTCTCTCTCTCTCTCTCTCTC
This sequence comes from Procambarus clarkii, assembly GCF_040958095.1. NCBI lineage: Eukaryota > Metazoa > Arthropoda > Malacostraca > Decapoda > Cambaridae > Procambarus > Procambarus clarkii. The sequence continues at coordinate 2,158,808 of NC_091210.1, read as the reverse complement.
TCTCTCTCTCTCTCTCTCTCTCTCTCTCTCTCTCTCTCTCTCTCTCTCTCTCTCTCTCTCTCTCTCTCTCTCACTCTCTCTCTCTCTCTCTCTCTCTCTCTCTCTCTCTTTCTCTCTTTCTCTCTCTCTCTCTCTCTCTCTCTCTCTCTCTCTCTCTCTCTCTCTCTCTCTCTCTCTCTCTCTCTCTCTCTCTCTCTCTCTCTCTCCTCCATCTTCTCTCTCCTCCATCTTCTCTCTCCTCTCTCTCTCCTCTCTCTCTCTCTCTCTCTCTCTCTCTCTCTCTCTCTCTCTCTCTCTCTCTCTCTCTCTCTCTCTCTCTCTCTCTCTCTCTCTCTCTCTCTCTCTCTCTCTCTCTCTCTCTCTCTCTCTCTCTCTTCTCTCTCTCTCTCTCTCTCTCTCTCTCTCTCTCTCTCTCTCTCTCTCTCTCTCTCTCTCTCTCTCTCTCTCTCTCTCTCTCTCTCTCTCTCTCTCTCTCTCTCTCTCTCTCTCTCTCTCTCTCTCTCTCTCTCTCTCTCTCTCTCTCTCTCTCTCCTCTATCTTCTCTCTCCTCTCTTTTCTCTTCTATATATATATATATAGAAGTATATATATATAGAAGTATATATATATATATATATATATATATATATATATATATATATATATATATATATATATATATATATATATATATATATATATATATATATATATATATATATATATATATATATATATATTAGTATATTTTGGTAGCAGTCTTTCCTGTAGACATATATTATTAAATATGACCGAAAAAGTAAGATTAATAATTCTAACACGAATTTTCTCAATCTTTCGTACATTACGCTTCACTGTTGGAGGTAAATCAAAAATCACTTCTCCAAAATTCATTTTTATTTCTAGTCTGACGCGACACGGGCGCGTTTCGTAAAACTTATTACATTTTCAAAGACTTCACAAATACACAACTGATTAGAACTTACGTATCACTGATTTTATATCTACATTTGAGTGAGGTGGGAGGGGTGATGTGGCATTAACACAAGACAGAACAAGAGGGGATATTAATAGGGTATTAAAACTATCAACACAAGACAGAACAGAAACAATGGGTATTGAATAGAAGTGTTTGTAGAAAGCCTATTGGTCCATATTTCTTGATGCTTCTATATTGGAGCGGAGTCTTGAGGTGGGTAGAATATAGTTGTGCAATAATTGGCTGTTGATTGCTGGTGTTGACTTCTTGATGTGTAGTGCCTCGCAAACGTCAAGCCGCCTGCTATCGCTGTATCTATCGATGATTTCTGTGTTGTTTACTAGGATTTCTCTGGCGATGGTTTGGTTGTGGGAAGAGATTATATGTTCCTTAATGGAGCCCTGTTGCTTATGCATCGTTAAACGCCTAGAAAGAGATGTTGTTGTCTTGCCTATATACTGGGTTTTTTGGAGCTTACAGTCCCCAAGTGGGCATTTGAAGGCATAGACGACGTTAGTCTCTTTTAAAGCGTTCTGTTTTGTGTCTGGAGAGTTTCTCATGAGTAGGCTGGCCGTTTTTCTGGTTTTATAGTAAATCGTCAGTTGTATCCTCTGATCCTACTAACAACATTATATGGAGGACCTATGGCAATTCCACGACCAAGAGATGGCTTCCTGAACCTTGCAGGAATTAACCTCACTGAGGACCAAGTCACTCTCCTAAATCTGGGCATAAACTGTCATGTTATGTCCAGACCGAGTGAAATGGCCCAGAAAGTAGAGTTGGAAATTCTGTTGGACGACATATTCGACCTCGAGACACAAAAGAAGGTCACTACCAAAGATACCTTACAAGCAGAACTTATTGCAGAAGGAGGAAAGAATCGAGGCAACTACAGAAGCACCATACTGTCCCCCGAGCTTAAAGCGGCAGCTAAAAGCCTTCGTGAGAACAAGGAGATAGTTGTCAGGAGAGGTGACAAGTCGCCAATATATGTTAATCTTAAAAAAGACGAATATCTGGCGAAAATGAACATCATACTCTCTGACCAAACTAAGTTCCAAAGGGTAACGAAGGACACTACAGCCGAATTAAAAGCAAAGGTCAACAAACTGATCGAAACTGTGAACGCCAAGAAATCCGGACTCCACCTGCCAAAGATCATTGGGGAATATAAACCTGGATATGCGTATGGAAATGTCAAGACGCACAAGCCTGGAAAACCACTTCGGCCAATCATTAGCCAGATACCCACACCCACGTACAGACTGGCGAAGCGACTCAACGGCCTGCTGACTCCTTATGTTCCTTGCGCCTTCAGCCTGAAGTCTCCAAAGGAATTTGTGGACTTACTGCGGGGCACACGGGCCACAGGGATAAGAGCCTCGTTGGACGTAGAATCGCTGTTTACCAACGTACCTGTGGACGAGACAATCGGAATGATAGCCGACAGAGTGTATCGTGATCCAGCCTGTACTCCTCTTGACATGCCAGAAAGTATTCTGAGGAAACTACTCCAAGCTTGTACTAAAGAGGCACCCTTCTTGAGCCCGGATGGGCACATGTATAAGCAAGTAGATGGGGTCGCCATGGGTTCTCCCCTAGGTGTCCTGTTTGCAAACTGCTACATGGGTACCATCGAGCAAAAAGTCTTAGTCGACATGAACTTGAAACCGGCCATATACTGCAGGTATGTTGACGACATTTTTACATAGGTACCTGATGTCAGACATCTGCAGGAGCTGAAGGAGGCATTTGAGCAGAGTTCCGTGCTGCGTTTCACTTACGAGATGGAAAAGGATGGGAAGCTGCCCTTTCTAGATGTAACAGTCATGGAAAAGGGCGGAGGTTTCCACACTGCAGTCTACACTAAGGAAACAAACATAGGAATGTGCCTAAATGCCAACAGCGACTGCCCTGACAGGTACAAGAGGAGTGTTGTTAACGCATACGTCGACCGTGCTCTCAGCCACAGCTCAGAATGGAAGCAAGTCGACGAAGAACTCTGTAGGGTAAGGCAGGTCCTAGTCAATAACGGCTTCTCCAATGGTTTCATCGAAGACATCATAAGAAGGAAAGTGAAAAGCCATGCAACCTCTGAAGAGACAACTAACACAACACCTATACCCCCTATTAGACTATTTTACAGGAACTTCTTTTCCACAGCTCATAAAACGGAGGAAAGGGTCCTGAAAGATATTGTTAATAGAAACGTTATCCCTACAGACAAAAATCAGAGGATACAACTGACGATTTACTATAATACCAGAAAAACGGCCAGCCTACTCATGAGAAACTCTCCAGACACAAAACAGAACGCTTTAAAAGAGACTAACGTCGTCTATGCCTTCAAATGCCCACTTGGGGACTGTAAGCTCCAAAAAACCCAGTATATAGGCAAGACAACAACATCTCTTTCTAGGCGTTTAACGATGCATAAGCAACAGGGCTCCATTAAGGAACATATAATCTCTTCCCATAACCAAACCATCGCCAGAGAAATCCTAGTAAACAACACAGAAATCATCGATAGATACAGCGATAGCAGGCGGCTTGACGTTTGCGAGGCACTACACATCAAGAAGTCAACACCAGCAATCAACAGCCAATTATTGCACAACTATATTCTACCCACCTCAAGACTCCGCTCCAATATAGAAGCATCAAGAAATATGGACCAATAGGCTTTCTACAAACACTTCTATTCAATACCCATTGTTTCTGTTCTGTCTTGTGTTGATACTTTTAATACCCTATTAATATCCCCTCTTGTTCTGTCTTGTGTTAATGCCACATCACCCCTCCCACCTCACTCAAATGTAGATATAAAATCAGAGATACGTAAGTTCTAATCAGTTGTGTATTTGTGAAGTCTTTGAAAATGTAATAAGTTTTACGAAACGCGCCCGTGTCGCGTCAGACTAGAAATAAAAATGAATTTTGGAGAAGTGATTTTTGATTTACCTCCAACAGTGAAGCGTAATGTACGAAAGATTGAGAAAATTCGTGTTAGAATTATTAATCTTACTTTTTCGGTCATATTTAATAATATATATATATATATATATATATATATATATATATATATATATATATATATATATATATATATATATATATATATATATATATAATATATATATATATATATAATATAAATATATATAATATAATATATATATTATATATATATATATTAATATATATATATTAATATATATCTTGAGGTTATCTTGAGATGATTTCGGGGCTTTTTTAGTGTCCCCGCGGCCCGGTCCTCGACCAGGCCTCCACCCCCAGGAAGCAGCCCGTGACAGCTGACTAACACCCAGGTACCTATTTTACTGCTAGGTAACAGGGGCATAGGGTGAAAGAAACTCTGCCCATTGTTTCTCGCCATTGTTTATTGCTATAAGTTTCGTAAAACTTATATATATATATATATATATATATATATATATATATATATATATATATATATATATATATATATATATATATATATATATATATATATTTATATAGTGCATATGTTTTTGTATTTTTGCTGATTTGTTAGTAAATAATAAAAGAAATATAAATTATTAGGTTTTTCTTACCCTTAAATTGGTTTTAATATTTAAATTGAAAATAATAATATAATATAAAATAATATAATTTAATTTCAGGAAATTTAACTTTAAACACAAAGATGTGAAAAGGGTTCAGATTATAGGCTCAAACCTTTCATAAGAGATTCATATTGGTATATGAATGGATTATGAATGATTCATGTTAGGATTGTAAAGTTGCCACAACATCTCAAATTAGTGTTAGATACGAAGGTTTTTGTTATAAGTTTTGGAAACCTATTTAAGTCCACACACAAATTCGTATCTGATACGATAAAACAAACGTTTCCAATCCTTTCAAATACTTTCCAGATATGTTGTGGCAACTTTAAATTGTTTGCTGGTATACATTCTATAGTAATTCACTTCTTTTCTTCACCTTGAAATTACGAAAATGAGTTTTGGAGAACTCCTATTTCAGCTAAGCCCTGATGCTAAGAAAATAGTTAGAGGGATAGAAGCCCTAAATCAGAACATACTAAATACAGAATATGCGGTCATATTCAATGAGATATATATATATAAATTTATATATATATATATATATATATATATATATATATATATATATATATATATATATATATATATACATATATATCATATATATACATATATATACATATATATCTCCTGGTGGGAAAGTGTTCTAAGGTTGTATAATCTCTCTTGCAGTGTTTAGGCAAGTTGTGCATTAAACATAGACACAGAGTTCTCCCATATTAACAGGAATTTGATGAAAGTAAGTGAGTAGCCCCTCACTATGCTCTAGTTGCTCTTGGGAGGTGGTGATCTTTGGAGGTGAAATACTCCGAAATTACCATCTCTTTTAAGGGTCTGAGCTGTGTTGCAGTGGGTTAAAGGCTTACCAGTTATGCCAGTTGCTGTAAGGCTTCTGTGCTGGGTAGGGTTCGAATCTCCTGGGGGGAAAATGTGTTCTAAGGTTGTATAATCTCTCTCTTGCGGTGTTTAGGCAAGTTGTGTATATATATATATATATATATATATATATATATATATATATATATATATATATATATATATATATATATATATATATATATATATATATATATATATATTATTAAATATGACCGAAAAAGTAAGATTAATAATTCTAACACGAATTTTCTCTATCTTTCTTATGTTTCTTTTCACTGTTGATGGTAATTCAAAGATCAATTCTCGAAAATTCATTTTTATTGCTAGTCTGACGCGACACTTGAGCGCGTTGCGTAAAACTTTTTACATTTTCAAAGACTTTAGTTTACAAACACACAACTGAAACTGAATAGACACTTGAGCGCGTTTCGTAAAACTTATTACATTTTCAAAGACTTTAGTTTACAAACACACAACTGAAACTGAATAGAGCTTTACACATCTTCGAGGTTTATATCTACATTTGGGTGAGGTGGATGAGGTGAAAAACGAACTTTCAACAATGGGTATGCAATGGGTATTAAATTCCAACACAAGACCGAACACGAAACAATGGGTATTGAATGGGTATTAAATTCAAACACAAGACAGAACACGAAACAATGGGTATTGAATGGAAGTAATTGTAGAAAGCCTATTGGTCCATATTTCTTGATGCTTCTATATTGGAGCAGAGTCTTGAAGTGGGTAGAATATAGTTGTGCATTAATTGGCTGTTGATTGCTGGTGTTGACTTCTTGATATGTAGTGCCTCGCAGACGTCAAGCCGCCTGCTATCGCTGTATCTATCGATGATTTCTGTTCACACATAGTTGTGAACAGAAATTATAATCATTGTGAACAGAAACTGTGTGAAAATAGTTGTTCACACAGAAATCATCGATAGATATGAAATCATCGATAGATATAAAAATGTCGTCAACAAATGTTGACGAAATTTGACGACGACATTTTTACACAGGTACCTGATGTCAGACATCTGCAGGAGCTGAAGGAAGCATTTGAGCAGAGTTCCGTGCTGCGTTTCACTTACGAGATGGAAAAGGATGGGAAGCTGCCCTTTCTAGATGTAACAGTCATGGAAAAGAGCGGAGGTTTCCACACTGCAGTCTACACTAAGGAAACGAACAAAGGAATGTGCCTAAATGCCAACAGCGACTGCCCAGACAGGTACAAGAGGAGTGCTGTTAACGCTTATGTCGACCGTGCTCTCAGCCACAGCTCAGAATGGAAGCAAGTCGACGAAGAACTCTGTAGGGTAAGGCAGGTCCTAGTCAACAACGGCTTCTCCAATGGTTTCGTTGAAGACATCATAAGAAGGAAAGTGAAACGCCATGCAACCTCTGAAGAGACAACTAACACAACACCTATACCCCCTATTAGACTATTTTACAGGAACTTCTTTTCCACAGTTCATAAAACGGAGGAAAGGGTCATGAAAGATATTGTTAATAGAAACGTTATCCCTACAGACAAAAATCAGAGGATACAACTGACGATTTACTATAAAACCAGAAAAACGGCCAGCCTACTCATGAGAAACTCTCCAGACACAAAGAAGAACGCTTTAAAAGAGACCAACGTCGTCTATGCCTTCAAATGCCCTCTTGGGGACTGTAAGCTCCAAAAAACCCAGTATATAGGCAAGACAACAACGTCTCTTTCTAGGCGTTTAACGATGCATAAGCAACAGGGGTCCATTAAGTAACATATAATCTCTTCCCACAACCAAACCATCGCCAGAGAAATCCTAGTAAACAACACAGAAATCATTGATAGATACAGCGATAGCAGGCGGCTTGAAGTCTGCGAGGCATTACACATCAAAAAGTCAACACCAGCAATCAACAGCCAATTAATGCACAATTATATTCTACCCACCTCAAGACTCCGCTCCAATATAGAAGCATCAAGAAATATGGACCAATAGACTTTCTACAATCACTTCCATTCAATACCCATTGTTTCGTGTTGTCTTGTGTTCAGGAATTTAATACCCTATTAATACCACCTCACCCCATCCACCTCACTCAAATGTAGATATAAACAAATTGAAGATGTGTAAGTTCTATTCAGTTGTGTATGTGTAAACTAAAGTCTTTGAAAATGTAATAAGTTTTACGAAACGCGCTCAAGTGTCGCGTCAGACTAGAAATAAAAATGAATTTTGGAGAATTGATTTTTGAATTACCACCAACAGTGAAAAGAAACGTACGAAAGATCGAGAAAATTCGTGTTAGAATTATTAATCTTACTTTTTCGGTCATATTTAATAATATATATATATATATATATATATATATATATATATATATATATATATATATATATATATATATATATATATATATATATATATATATATATATATATATATGTATATATATATATATATATATATGTATATATATATATATATATATATATATATATATATATATATATATATATATATATATATATATATATATATATATATATATATATATATATATATATGGCAATCCAGAGAGGAAATGCTCACTGCATCCATGGTTCCTGCCCTCCATCTGAGGAGCTGGAAGAGCTGTACAACTTGTGACAAGCAGCCTTGCACCCTGCATGTAATCAATATTGTAACTTTTTTTGTGTAATGACATTTTCAAATAAAGTTAGATAAATATACACACATACCAAAAGAATAGGGGTGGTAGGAGAAGAAAATATCAAAGTGTTCAGTGAGGATCCACAAGGTCTTCTCTGAGTACTCTTTATTTTCTTTTCCGAGGCTATGGGTCCCTACACTTGCAAATATATATATATATATATATATATATATATATATATATATATATATATATATATATATATATATATATATATATATATATATATATATATATATATATATATTTAAATATGGAAGGGAGTACCACCTCTAGTTTTAAGAAGGGGAACCCATAGCCTCGGAGGAAACGAGAGGAATATATATATATATGTCGTACCTAGTAGCCAGAACGCACTTCTTAGCCTACTATGCAAGGCCCGATTTGCCTAATAAGCCAAGTTTTCATGAATTAATTGTTTTTCGACAACCTAACCTACCTAACCTAACCTAACCTAACTTTTTCGGCTACCTAAACTAACCTAACCTATAAAGATAGGTTAGGTTAGGTTAGGTTGGGTTGGTTATGTTCTGTCATATATCTACGTTAATTTTAACTCCAATAAAAAAAAATTAACCACATACATAATGAAATGGGTAGCTTTATCATTTCATAAGAAAAAAATTAGAGAAAATATATTATTTCGGGAAAACTTGGCTTATTAGGCAAATCGGGCCTTTGCATAGTAGGCTGAGAAGTGCGTTCTGGCTACTAGGTACGACATATATATATATATATATATATATATATATATATATATATATATATATGTCGTACCTAGTAGCCAGAACGCACTTCTCAGCCTACTATGCAAGGCCCGATTTGCCTAATAAGCCAAGTTTTCCTGAATTAATATATTTTCTCTATTTTTTTTCTTATGAAATGATACAGCTACCCATTTCATTATGTATGGGGTTAATTTTAACTCCAATAAAAAAAAATTGAAGTAGATATATGACCGAACCTAACCAACCCTACCTAACCTACCCTAACCTATCTTTATAGGTTAGGTTCGGCTAGGTAGCCGAAAAAGTTAGGTTAGGTTTGGTTAGGTAGGTTAGGTAGTCGAAAAAGCATTAATTCATGAAAACTTGGCTTATTAGGCAAATCGGGCCTTGCATAGTAGGCTGAGAAGTGCGTTCTGGCTACTAGGTACGACATATATATATATATATATATATATATATATATATATATATATATATATTAATATATATATATATATATATATATATATATATATATATATATATATATATATATATTAATATATATATATATATATATATATATATATATATATATATTAATATATATATATATATATATATATATATATATATATATATATATATATATATATATATATATATATATATATATATATATATATATATATATATATATATGTATATATGTCGTACCTAGTAGCCAGAACTCACTTCTCAGCCTACTATGCATGGCCCGATTTGCCTAATAAGCCTAGTTTTCATGAATTAATGTTTTTTCGACAACCTAACCTACCTAACCTAACCTAACTTAACGTTTTCGGCTACCTAACCTAACCTAACCTATAAAGATAGGTTAGGTTAGGTTAGGTAGGGTTGGTTAGGTTCGGTCATATATCTACGTTAATTTTAACTCCAATAAAAAAAAATTAACCTCATACATAATGAAAGGGGTTGCTTTATCATTTCATAAGAAAAAAATTAGAGAAAATATATTAATTCAGTAAAACTTGGCTTATTAGGCAAATCGGGCCTCGCATAGTAGGCTGAGAAGTGAGTTCTGGCTACTAGGTACGACATATATATATATATATATATATATATATATATATATATATATATATATATATATATATATATATATATATATATATATATGTAGTACCTAGTAGCCAGAACTCACTTCTCAGCCTACTATGCGAGGCCCGATTTGCCTAATAAGCCAAGTTTTACTGAATTAATATATTTTCTCTAATTTTTTTCTTATGAAATGATAAAGCAACCCCTTTCATTATGTATGAGGTTAATTTTTTTTTATTGGAGTTAAAATTAACGTAGATATATGACCGAACCTAACCAACCCTACCTAACCTAACCTAACCTATCTTTATAGGTTAGGTTAGGTTAGGTAGCCGAAAACGTTAAGTTAGGTTAGGTTAGGTAGGTTAGGTTGTCGAAAAAACATTAATTCATGAAAACTAGGCTTATTAGGCAAATCGGGCCATGCATAGTAGGCTGAGAAGTGAGTTCTGGCTACTAGGTACGACATATATACATATATATATATATATATATATATATATATATATATATATATATATATATATATATATATATATATATATATATGTCGTACCTAGTAGCCAGAACGCACTTCTCTGCCTACAATGCAAGGCCATATTTGCCTAATAAGCCAAGTTTTCATGAATTAATTGTTTTTCGACTACCTAACCTACCTAACCTAACCTAACTTTTTCGGCTACTTAACCTAACCTAACCTATAGAGATAGGTTAGGTTAGGTTAGGTAGGGTTGGCTAGGTTCGGTCATATATCTACGTTAATTTTAACTCCAATAAAAAAAAATTGCCCTCATACATAATGAAATGGGTAGCTTTATCATTTCATAAGAAAAAAATAAGAGAAAATATATTATTTCAGGAAAACTTGGCTTATTAGGCAAATCGGGCCGTGAATAGTAGGCCGAGAAGTGCGTTCTGGCTACTAGGTACGACATATATATATATATATATATATATATATATATATATATATATATATATATATATATATATATATATATATATATATATAATCATATACACATAAATGATTTGAGTGGTAACCCGTGTCTATGCTGGTTTCACTTGAAGTTAGCTCATCTTTATCAACTCATTGTTGGTACAGAGACACACATTAAAACTCAAAGGAGAATTGATTATAGTTAAAATATTACTATGGTAAAGGTAAGTAAATATGCACAACACAACTCGTGTTGTCATAAGAAACTGCACAATGTTAAGTACTGGCTAGGCTGTTCAATTGGTTCAACTCTAGACAAGTGTAAAATCTTACCCTTATACTAGGTTAGCACTATTAATTAGGTTAGACTAGGTTGCTTAATAACTCCAGTCTAATATTGTCCTACCATTGTATAAGAGTTGACTGTAATTAATGGTAATATACAGTAAAATAGAATAGTGCAATATTTATGTTAAATGTTTATATGTAAACACTTAAAGGATATATATATATATTTTATGGGTAAAAGCTTTTATCAACTTCTTGTAATGAAATAACACATAATTGTTTTTTGGTTCAGCCCTTGGAACAATGTTGCTGCCTGTTGTAAGTTCTGTCCACTGTTAGCTAAGGTAGAATAAGTTAGGCAAGAAAATATGTATATCAGTGTATTCCTGCAATAATTGTTATAAATCTGCATATTTTACTGATTAATTTAATTTAAGTCTAATTCTCTAGACAAGACTATCCCGGTTTGAAGAACCATACTTATATGGGGTAATCCTAGCAGGCAGTTATTTGTTTTTATTCTTTATGAATACTTAATTTGAACATAAGAACAAAGGTAACTGCAGAAGGTGTATTGGCCCATACGAGGCAGCTTCTATCTATAACCACCCAATCCCACTCATATACATGTCCAACCCACGCTTGAAACAATCGAGGGACCCCACCTCCACCACGTTATGCAGTAATTGGTTCCACAAATCAACAACCCTGATACCGAACCAGAATTTACCCAAGTCTTTCCTAAATCTAAATTTATCCAATTTATGCCCATTGTTTCGTGTTCTGGCTTGTGTTGATACTTTTAATACCCTATTAGTATCCCCCTTTGTTGTGTCCATTCATCCACTTGTAAGCCTCTATCATGTCACCCCCTAACTCTTCGCCTTTCCAGTGAATGCAAATTAAGCTTTGTTAATCTTTCTTCATATGAAAGATTTCTAATTTGGGGAATTAACTTAGTCATTCTATGCTGGACACGTTCAAGTGAATTTATATCCATTCTAAAGTACGGCGACCAAAACTGAACTGCATAATCTAAATGGGGCCTAACCAGAGCAAGATATAGCTGAAGAACCACACCAGGTGTCTTGTTACTAATGCTTCGATTAATAAATTCCAGTGTCCTATTTGCCTTATTACGAACTTTCATGCATTGATCCTTTTGTTTTAAATTCTTACTAATCATAACTCCCAGATTCCTTTCGCAGTCCGACTTCTCAATCTCAACTCCATATAGCTCGTATCTTGTAACTATCATCATTACCTAGCCTCAGAGCTTTACATTTATCAGCATTAAACTGCATCTGCCAATCTTTTGACCATTTCAAAACCCTATTTAGATCAACTTGAATTGATAGTGAGTCTTCTTCCGTGTTAATTTCCCTACCGATTTTTGTATCATCTGCAAATTTGCAGATGTTGCTACTCAAACCTGAATCTAAAACATTTATATATATTATAAACAACAGAGGTCCCAGGACAGAGCCTTGAGGCACTCCACTAACAACATTATCCCACTCTGACTTAACCCCATTTATACTAACTCTCTGTTTACTTTGGAATAGCCATGCCCTAATCCAACTTAATATAGCATCCTCAATACAATGAGCCTTCTTTTTTTTTAATCAGTCTTTCATGTGGCACTGTATCAAAAGCTTTGCTAAAGTCAAGGTACACAACATCACAATCCTTACCACTATCAACTGAATCAACTGTGCTGGAATAAAAAGATAGCAAATTTGTTAGACATGAACGGCCATTTGTAAAACCATGTTGCGACTCATTTATTAATTTACGTTTTTCAAGATGAAGACGAATTGTATTTGCAATTATCGATTCAAGTAACTTTCCCACAATAGACTTTAGGGTAATTGGCCGATAGTTTGATGCAAGAGATCTATCTCCTTTCTTAAAAATTGTACCACATTAGCTACCTTCCATGACTCTGGCACTCTACCTAACTCTATTGATTTATTAAATATGGTTGACAGTGGGTCACAAAGCTCCTCTTTGCATTCTTTAAGCACCCTGGCAAACACTTTATCCGGCCCTGAGGATTTGTTGGGTTTTAGTTTTCCTATTTGTTTAATTACATCCTTCCTGCTAACTGCTAAACTAGTCAACCTGTCCTCGTCCCCACCCACATAGACTTGTTCGGCTGAAGGCATATTGTTAATTTCCTCTTTAGTAAATACAGATATAAAATATTTATTAAAAATACTACTCGTCTCCTCGTCATTATCCGTTATTTGACCGGTCTCTGGTTTTAATGGACCTATCCTTTCCCTAGTCTTAGTTCGATATAACTGAAACAGCCCTTTTGGAATTTTCTTCGCTTGCCCTGCCATACGAACTTCGCAGTTTCTTTTTGCTTTCCTTATCTCTTTTTTAACATTTCTAACCAGTTATACGAATTCCTGTTCTAAACTAACTTCTCCATACTTTATCCTTTTGTACCACGCTCTCTTTTTACCTATAAGGTTCTTCAGATCCTTTGTTATCCACTTTGGATCATTAGTATTCGATCTATTCAATTTATATGGTATGCTACATTCCTGGGCTTTGCTTAGAATATTTTTAAATAGGTTATATTTTGAATCCACATCGAAATCCTCTTTTACATCACCTGTCGCTGGGATAACGTTTAGCCTACACCTCATCCCCAAGACATTCCAATCAATTTGACCCCAAATATTTCTTAGGATATTGAAATCATCTTTTCGAAAATCATGCACTTTAACAGAATTTTCTCCTACAGATCTATTCCATTCTATGCTAAAGCTGATTTCTTTATGATCACTGTTCTCTAGCTCACTCCCTATTTCCATGTCCTTAATTTGTGTTTCCTTGTTAGTTAACACTAAATCTAAAATATTATTTCCCCGTGTTGGTTCCTTAATATGTTGCGTAAGAAAGTAATCATCAATTAATTGTAGAAAATCTTCTGCTTCATTATTCCCTGTTTTGTTCACCCAGTTTATTCCACTAAAATTAAAGTCACCCATGACATAGATACTGATAGATCTAGATGCTCCAGATATTTCATCCCATAGATGCTTTGCTTCCATTCTGTCTAAATTTGGTGGCCTATGTATAACTTCTATTATAATAATATTTGTTTTTTCGTTTAATTCTATCCAAATAGTTTCTGTGTGTGGCTCAGTTTTGATTCCCTCTTTGAGACTACATTTCAAATTGACCCTATCATATATGGCTACTCCCCCTCCTCGTCTAATATATCTATCTGTGTGAAATAGTTTAAATCCATTTATTTGATATTCAGCTAATAGTTCTCTATTTTCTACATTCATCCACGGTTCGGTAAGTGCAATAATATCTATTTTTTCTGTGCAGACAAGAGCATTTAATTCGTTAATTTTATTTCTTAGACTTCTACTGTTAGTGTAATATACCCTAAGTGAATTGTTATTTTGAGGCCCTTCTCTTTCCCTAATCATTTTGCCAATTTGTTTCTCCAACAAACACATACTTTTATTACCTCCTTCCTCCCTATCAATTCCCATACCACTATCTACTAACAGTTTAAATCCAAACAAATGCCTCTAACGACTTGTTCCAACGAATTCGCAACAGCAACAATGCCAGCCCTCGATAGATGCACCCCATCACGAGCATACATTTAATTTCTTCCATAGAAGTGTTCCCAGTTGTCTATGAAAGATATTGCATTGATTTGCAATATGTTTCCAGTCGGCAATTGACACCAAGTGCCATCGACAACCATTCATTCCCAACGCTCTTTCTCGGAAGAATGCCACATATGATCGGGATTCCTCTCTTGCTCCTAACTAATTCTATGGCTTTTTAAAATTTCTTTATCAGTTCCTCACTCCTAACTCGTCCAACATCATTACCCCCTGCACTAATACAAATAATGGGGTTGTTCCCATTTCCCGTCATAATTTCTTTCATGTTGTCAACAATATCTCCAATTCCAGCTTCCGGATAGCAAACCCTTAACCTGTTCCCCCTATATCTGACACAAAACGTCCTGTCTATATACCTCACTTTTGAATCTCTCATAACCAAAATTCGATTTGGTACCTCCTTAACTTTCTGAGCACTTTGAGGGGCCTGTGCTTCGTTGTTCTTCGTTGATTTCCGTTTCGAGTGAACTGCAGGCTCACTACAGCATTCGTCTTCCAACAAGGCAAATGAATTTGATGTCCTTAGGGCGTCTGTAGGCGGCCTTGTCAAGGTCTTCTTAAGACCCATGTCCTTAACGACCTTCCACGACGAGGTCTTCTTAATATTGGTCTCCTCCTTCGCTTCTTCCCGATGTTTCAGCTGTCGTACCTCCTCTCGTAGGGAATCCATTTCTGCTCTCAGAGTTCCAACTAAATTCATCAATTCCATCACTAATTCTTCCAATATTGCTATAATAATGTTACTACAATCGGAGCTCCAGCTAACACAACCTCTCACTGTGACTGCACCTGACAGACTGGTTTGTATTTTATTTACTTGATATTTTTTAGTTACTTCAATATTGAATTTATGATTCTAAATGGACTTTATGTAAGATTCAGCCAGTCAAAATTTACCTGCACATAGTTGGGCATAAATGTCCACAGTTTACCCCACATTGATGGAGATAAATAAACCATGAATATTTACTGTCTATTTCATATAAATTATACCACATATGGTGGCTTATATCAAGCTACAGGTGATTAATACTACAAATGTTATAATTTTCTTAGCTGTATGGTTACTATGGCCTGAATAGGCTCTCAATGATTCCTTCAAAATCAGTTAGGGTATGGCTGCATGTTGTCCGGGTGCCATGTAATGGCGCCTAGCACTGTGAAGCATCCAGATCAAGAATGAAAGTGTCACAGATCATATAGTTGGTAAACTGCTGATATCTTCAGATCACAAATTTACCTGTGAAAGAATGGGCATAAATAATGGCTTATTAAAATATATAATACAGGTGTGACATGAAATGTTTGTGTGTGTAGTAAAGAGCTTGACTCACTTTGTTGGGGTTGAAACCCCACAGGATAAAAGAAATGATATTTATCCTAGACTAATAATGGCCATCATTACATGAATATTACACAAATCGGATACTATGGTGCTCCCGTTATTGTAGAGGTTACTGTGGCAAGTCACTATGATAGAATAGTTCATCGTGTGTGAAGCGTGTTGCAAATCTCTTGGGTGTACTATCTCATGTGTGGTGATATTCACATTTTTTCTGAGACAATGACACCGCCTCCTTCCCTGAGGAGGCGTTTCAACAATGTTCGGTTCCAATACTCTGCCAGTTCTATAAGTGTATTTAACAATAGCAAGGGACCCTGTGGTGTATGGTAAAATTTTCTAAAAACCAGTAATAGTGAATACAATTTTATTAAGTTTAAACACTAGACGGAGTCATAAAGAATAATTGTGGAAGCTTACATACGTGTTGTGATGACGTCACGAAAAACTCCCAATATCTTTAATTTTGGGAATTGCTAACTATATTATGTTAACATGTGTGTCAGATTTCCGACAATTAAATGTTTCCCACGTCTCCCACATATTACTCCTCATCACTGCTCATCATGTGGTAAACTCGCCAGTTTTTTCTAATATTTCAACTTCTATTCCATAGTGTATTTTTCTCCTCGCCCCTGGTGTTCCTCACCACCTGTATCTTATTACTCCTATCAATCTCGCTCTCAGAGCCTTTCATCTTTCTCTCTTCTCACCACCCCTCTCCCTGCAGCTGTCTCCCTCTTCCTCCTGTATGTATTATTTCTTTCAGATTATCTCTCTTTGTCTCTTGTTTCCAGTCTTTTTATGTCAGTTCAAACAATAAAAATTGTCTCGCTATCACACGTGAACCATTGTGATGGACCTCATGGCCATCCTTTGGGCGGTAGTGGATCCCATACCCATCCTGTAGGCTTTAGTGGACCCTATACTCTGAAGATAAAGTGGACTCTATCTTAATCTATATATAGGAAGAGGAGGAGTACCTGGTGTTGCCCAGGTCTGCTCTCTATATCCCATCTATAATCTAACTGTCCATCAATTCATCTGTTCCATCCATCCATCTGTCTATATATCCATCCATCTATCTATTCATTTATCCATTCATTTATTTATTCATCTATCCATCCATCTATCTATTCATCTGTCCATCCTTCTGTCTATCTATTCATCCATCTATCCATCAGTCTATCTCTCTGTTCATCAATTGTTACAGCGTCCAGGTATTTTCCTACTTTCCCGGCTGTGAGAGTCATACTCCCTGCTTTGTAAATGCACAGAATAAGTCCTAGTTTCGTTTTATAACTCTTTAGAGGAGGCAAGATGACTCAACTAAAAGAAATGTTTATGTTTTAAGTTTAACTTGGGAAGAAGCTTGAAAGTAGCTAATGGTGGCGCACCTCGAGAGGGAGTAGGGTTTTCTCGCTCGAAGAGACCCCCAGAGCATTGTGGGTACAGACCCAGGTGGTGTTGTATTGGTCGGTGGCGGGGGCTTGGCCAGGTACGCCAATCACGAAGCGCCAGAGTATGATGTGGTGTGATGTAGCGTGATGCCAGGCGTCCTGCGGTAATGACAGGAAATCTACCATCACTCGCTACCAGGGTTGAAGCCGAGCAGAAGTGCTGTTCAGAGGTCCCCAGATCTGGAGAGAATTACTCACATACTCACCTATTTGTGATTGCGGGGGTTGAGCTCTGGCTCTTTGGTCCCGCCTCTCAACTGTCAATCAACTGGTGTACAAGTTCCTGAGCCTATTGGGCTCTATCATATCTACACTTGAAACTGTGTATGGAGTCAGCCTCCACCACATCACTGCCTAATGCATTCCATTTGTCAACCACTCAGACACTAAAAAAATTCTTTCTAATATCTGTGGCTCATTTGGGCACTCAGTTTCCACCTGTGTCCCCTAGTGCGTGTGCCCCTTGTGTTAAATAGCCCGTCTTTATCTACCCTGTCAATTCCTCTGAGAATCTTGTACGTGGTGATCATATCCCCCCTAACTCTTCTGTCTTCTAGCGACGTGAGGTTTGTTTCCCGTAGTGTCTCCTCGTAGCTCATACCTCTCAGCCCGGGTACTAGTCTGGTGGCAAACCTTTGAACTTTTTCCAGTTTGGTCGTATGCTTGACTAGATATGGACTCCATGCTGGGGCTGCATACTCCAGGATTGGTCTGACATAGGTGGTATACAAAGTTCTGAATGATTCTTTGCACAAGTGTCTAAATGCCGTTCTTATGTTAGCCAACCTGGCATATGCTGCTGATGTTATCCTCTTGATACGGGCTTCAGGGGACAGGTCTGGTGTAATATCAACACCCAGGTCTTTCTCTCTCTCTGACTCGTGTAGAATTTCATCTCCCTAATGATACCTTGTAACTGGCCTCCTGCTCCCTCAACCCGTTCTCGCAAATTTAATAAGTCAATATTGACTTATTAAATATGTGCATAGGTGACATACTTAACATAATAGTTTCCCTTGAAAAGCTTCATAGAAAACACCGACCTTACCTAACTTACTTAGTATGTTAAGATAAGCATCTTATTGCTTCGTAATTACAATTATTACCTAACCTATACCTATAATAGGTTAAGTAACAATTGTAATTACGAAGCTATAAGATGCTTATCTTAACATACTAAGTAGGTTAGGTAAGGTCGGTGTTTTCTATGAAGCTTTTCAAGGGAAACTATTATGTTAAGTATGTCACCTATGCACGCAACTAATAAGTCAATATTGACTTATTAAATTTGCGAGAACGGGTTGGCTCCCTATACCTATCTTCATTACATTACATTTGCTTGGGTTAAACTCTAATAACCATTTGTTCGACCATTCCTTTAGTTTGTCTAGATCTTCTTGAAGCCTCAAGCCATCCTCTGTCTTACTCCTTCTCATAATTTTGGCATCGTCAGCAAACATTGAGAGGAATGAGTCTATACCCTCCGGGAGATCGTTTACATATATCAGAAACAGGATAGGACCGAGTACAGACTGGTGACTTCACGCCAGTCTGAGGTCTCACCCCTCACTGTAACTCTTTGCTTCCTATTGCTTAGGTATTCCCTTATCCACTGGAGCACTTTACCAGTTACTCCTGCTTGTCTCTTCAGCTTATTTACCAGCCTCATATGGGGGACTGTATCAAAGGCTTTCCGACAGTCCAAAAAAAAATGCAGTCTGCCCAGCCTACTCTTTCTTGCTTAATATTTGTCACCTGATCATAGAAATCTATTAAGCAAGTAAGGCAAGATTTACCCTCCCTGAACCCATGTTGGCGATTTGTCACGAAGTCTGTTCTCTCTAGATGTGTTACTAGATTTTTTCTCATGATCTTCTCCATCACTTTGCATGGTATACAAGTTTAGGACACTGGCCTGTAGTTCAGTGCCTCTTGTCTGTCACCCTTTTTGTATATTGGTACCACATTAGCCACCTTCCATATTTCTGTTAAGTCTCCCGTCTCCAGTGACCTACTATACACTACGGAGAGTGGCAAGCAGAGTACCTCTGCACACTCTTTCAATACCCATGGTGAGACCCCGTCTGGACCAACAGCCTTTCTCACATCCAGATCCAACAGGTGTCTCTTGACCTCATCTCTCCTAATTTCGAACCCTTCCAGGACCGCCTGGTTTACTGCCCCCTCTCCTAGCGCAGTGACCTCACCATGTTCTATTGTGAAGTCCTCCTGGAATCTCTTGTTGAGATCCTCACACACTTCTTTGTCATTCTCTGTATACCTGTCCTCGCCTGTTCTAAGTTTCATTACCTGTTCTTTCACTGTTGTTTTCCTCTTGATTTGACTGTAGAATAGCTTTGGATCGGTCTTGGCTTTGCTTGCTATATCATTTTCATAATTTTTCTCTGCTTCCCTTCTCACACTAACATACTCCTTTCTGGTTCTCTGGTATCTCTGCTTTCTGGTGTTCTGTTATATTGGAAGTTCCTCCACGCCTTTTTGTTCAGTACCTTTGCTTCCATACAAGCTGTGTTAAACCATGGATTCTTCTTTTGCTTCTCGGATTTTTCCCTTTGGGCCGGGATAAACCTGTTTACTGCCTCCTGACACTTTTGGGTGACATAGTCCATCATGTCTTGTACCGACTTAGCTCTGAGGTCTGTGTCCCATGGTATATCCCTTAGGAAACTTCTCATCCCCTCATAATTCTCCTTTTGTCATGCCAGTCTTTTGTTTTCTAGTTCTTTTTGGGGGGAGATAAGTCCTAGCTCTACCGCTTAAAGATCAATACACTGTGATCACTCATTCCTAAGGGTGCTTTCATCTTAACCTCCCTTATATCCCACTCATTAAGGGTAAATATCAAATCAAACATAGCTGTTTCATCCTCCCCTCTCATTCTTGTCGGTCCCTTGATATGCTGGCTAAGAAAGTTTCATGTTGCTGCATCCAGCAGCTAAGTTCTCCATGTATCTGGTCCTCTATGCGGGTCTCTGTTTTCCCAATCAATCTTCCCGTGGTTGAAATCCCCCATGGTTAGTAGTCCAGATCCATTTCTACTAGCGAGAGACACTGTTCTCTCTATTATGTTAATGGTGGCCATGTTGTTTCTATCATATTCCTGTCTGGGTCTTTTGTCATTTGGTGGCGGGTTATATATGACTGCAACTACAATGTTTTGTCCTCCAGTTGCTATTGTACCTGTCTTATAGTCACTGAAACCTTCATAGCTCTGAATATCCATTTCCTCAAAATCATAGCCTTTTCTTACCAGCAGAGCTACACCACCACCTTCTCTTCCTTCTCTCTCTTTCCTCACAGCACAGTAGTCCTCTGGGAACACTGCATTTGTTATGTTTTTTGCTAGCTTTGTTTCTGTGAGTGCTATTATGTCTGGGTTTTCTTCAAGTACCCATTCTCCAAGTTCATCTGTTTTATTTGTAATCCCATCTGTGTTAGTGTACATTGCCTTGAGACTGACTTTCTTCTGTCCCTTCTCATGTTCCCTTCTTGGTGAGCGTTCTGCTGATGGGGAAAGCTGTTCCATGGGCGTGAGATGTAGGGTGGGTAATGGGGATACTAGAGTGAGGGGTGGGGGGGTCAAGTGAAGGGAGGACAGGGAGGGTATTGGATGAAGGGGGAGGGAGGACAGGGGAGGAAAGGGGGAGAGTGGGATATATTGGGAGTAGGGGAGGGGAAGCAGGGTGGGAGTGGGGTAATGGGGGAGGGAGAGGTGGCTGAACATTTGAGTGGGGGCAGCGAGGGTTCGGGTTAGGGGAGGTTTCTATGCAGAGAGAGTGGTGGAGTTGCCCTCCCCTCTCGTGTTACTGGGTTGCTGGTTGTGGGTTCCCCCCTCACCCCTGGGGATGTTGTGTTGGGAGCTGTGTTTTCCTGGTTTTCTCCTTTCACCCAGCACGTCTGTCTTGCTTCTGCAGCCATGGCTCTCCTTACTCGTCATGTCCCTCTGCAGAAATACATTTTTGAATTCTCCAACATATTGCAGGTGGCTCTTCCTTGTTAGAATCTTCTCTTTTGTGGCCTCGTTTGCAAACACTATCTTTAACACACGGTCTCTGTCCTTGTTGTACTAGCCCATCCTGAAAACCTTCTCAATTCTATGTTCAGTCCCTTCCATCTCAAGCCTCCTTAATATTTCATTCGCTGCTGCTCTGTCCTTATCATTCCATGCGGTCCTATTAGAGCCTTCCTGCTCTTTAATACCCACAGCTACCACTGATCTTTTTCTTTCCAGCAGGTGACTAGTGGCCTTTGCTGCCTCCTGTGAGGTGGCTGCTTTCATGGCTACCTCCCTCACTGTGGACATTACTTCCTCCAGCCTTAATTAGGCCTCCGATGTAGGAAATCTTGAACAACTCTCGAGTGTCAATGAAGAGGAGCGTCGCGTCAACTTCTGAGGAAGTACTATGAGGAGCTGGTCTGTGAGAGATGATCGTTTGAGGTTCAAGCATGTGGAGCAGCAATATTTTCGCGAAAGGCGTAGCTGGAGAGGTTAAGATACAACCCGCAGACCGTGTCCTACAGCAGAGCTTTGCAGAAGAGATTGGTAGCTGAGTCCTGGTCCGATGTGGGTCCTGTGTGCTGCATATTATTTGAGTGGTGATGAAAAAGGGAGAGACCGGTTATAGAAAAGATAGCCTCGTTATTTATAATTTGTGGGAATCATGCAGTGTTGCCGTAATATTATTAACTAATGTGAAGAGTGTTGCCATTTGATAGTGTGAGCGAGACTTTTACGGTCAGTTTCTTTGTAGCCTCATTTGAGTAAACGTAATAAATTTTAACATAGTGACAATGTCAGACTTTGAGGAAGAATTGAAACAGGAATTTCCTTAAGTACTTTTGTATATTAATACATCTTCAGAAGGAATTCTTCTGAAGATGTATTAATATACGAAAGTATTTATGGAAATTCCTATTTCAATTCTTCCTCCATGGTCTGACACTTGTCACATTTTTTCATCATGTGTTAAGTTTTGTGATTTACACACATTTTAACATAGTGTTTATTTACTCCTCTTCATTTATCTGACTGTTGTTCTTGGGGTTTACTGAGCACCATTTACCATTGAACAAGAGCCAGACTGGAAGAGTATAAATACCACTGCACATGAAGAAGTTATATATTTACGGGCTCACTACATGGACATTTTATTCTGAGTAGCTAAATCTAAAACAATGAAGAAGATATCTGGCCGCAGATAAGGGCAGGTCAGGTTGGCGACCTTAGAGATATATCCTAATGGGGCGGGCAAGCTGGCCTGGTTATGCCTAAATGTTCGTGTCTGAGGGAGCAAAAACAGTAGGACTAGGGTGTGGTCAGCTTACCTTACTCACCACGGGGGTTCAACACTGGGTTCAGTGGGAACTCCACTCCTTGGATAACTAAGGTGCTCCCTCTAGGTGGACTGAGGCACCAAGGGAGGTGAAGTATGAACCAAAGAGAGTGGAGCTCTAGAGAGCGAGTGCAGCGGCATTAAAGGACATCCATACCTTCAGTTCTCCAGTGGAACATCAACTCTCCATAAAGCAAAGTATGCGCCTCACTATTCATTTATTTATATGTTCATGTATCTACCCATCCATACATCTATCCATCCACAATTTGTGTCTATCCATCTTCAATCTGTGTATACATCCTCAATCTATCTGTCTATCCATCCACATCCAATCTTTCAATCTATCCATCCACATCCAATCTTCCAATCCATCCATCTGTCCATCAACCTCTCAATCCATCACTCCAATCATCTATCAGTCCATCCATCAAAACTATCGATCATCAGTATCCAACCATCTGTCTTTCAATCCATCTGTCTTTCAATCCATCCTTCTATATATTTATTCATCCATCCATCTATTTATCAAACTATATATCATCTATATCCATCCCCCTTTCTTTCTGTCCATCCTTCTTTCTATGTATCCCTCTTTCAATTGTCAATTAATTATGCATTTTTCCCCACATTCAGACACACTGTCAGGAAGCAGCCCGTAGCAGCTGTCTAACTCCCCGGTACCTATTTACTGCTAGGTGAACAGGTGCATCAAGGTGAATAACTTTGCAATTTTTGTTCCCACCTCAGCCGGGGATCGAACCCGGATGTTTAATTAGGACTATAAATCCCGAGCGCTGTCCATGCAGCCATCAGGCCCCGTATGCATGTATGCATGTATGTATGTATGTATGTATGTATGTATGTATGTATGTATGTATGTATGTATGTATGTATGTATGTATGTATGTATGTATGTATGTATGTATGTATGTATGTATGTCTGTCTGTCTGTCTGTCTGTCTGTCTGTCTGTCAGTCTGTCTGTCTGTCTGTCTGTCTGTCTGTCTGTCTGTCTGTCTGTATGTATGTATGTATGTATGTATGTATGTATGTATGTATGTATGTATGTATGTATGTATGTATGTATGTATGTATGTATGTATGTATGTATGTATGTATGTATGTATGTATGTATGTATGTATGTATGTATGTATGTATGTATGTATTGTTATGAACCCCATATAGCCTCTTACCTGGTTGAAGGTGTTCTGAGAGTTCTAATACACCCTAAGCCCGGCCCGAGGCCAGGCTTGACTTGTGAGAGTTTGGTCCACCAGGCTGTTGCTTAGAGCGGCCCACAAGCCCAAATATTCCGCACAGCTCGGTTGGTTCGGCACTCCTTGGAGGAAACACTCTAGTTTCCTCCTCGAAGATGTGCAAGGTTAAAAAAAACTCCCCAGACACCAAGCAGAACGCTTTCAAGGAGACCAACGTCGTTTATGCCTTTAAATGCCCACTTGGGGACTGTAAGCACCAAAGAACTCAGTATATAGGCAAGACAACAACGTCTCTTTCTAATCGACTAACAATGCATAAACAACAGGGATCCATCAAGGAACACATATATTTTCTCACAACGAGACCATCACAAGAGAAATCTTAACAAACAACACAGAAATCATCGATAGGTCAGTACAGCGATAGCAGGCGGCTTGACATCAGCGAGGCACTACACATCAAAAAGTCAACACCACCAATCAACAGCCAATTAATGCACAACTATATTCTACCTACTTCAAAACCCCGAACCAAAATGGAAGCAGCAAGAGGAAGTATGCTCCAATAGGCCTTATGCAGTTACTTCTATTCATATGTTCACTTATCCAAGTTATACCCATTGTTTCGTGTTCTGTCTTGTGTTTGTCACCTCACCCAAAACTTTTGTACCATATCACCTCATCCAGTAGAGTATAAGTACGAAGAATTTGTGTGTGAATTAAGTCTTTGAAAATGTAATACGAATTACGAAACGCGTTCAAGTGTCAGATAATTAAAAAATGAATTTCGGAGAATTGATATTTTTATTACCACTGACAGTGAAGAAAAACAAGAGAAATATTGAGAAAATTCGTGTTAGAGTGATTAATCTTACCTTTTCGGCTATATATATATATATATATATATATATATATATATATATATATATATATATATATATATATATATATATATATATATATACATATATATATATATATATATATATATATATATATATATATATATATACATATATATATATATATATATATATATATACATATATATATATATATATATATATATATATATATATATATATATATATATATATATATATATATATATATATATATATATATATATATATATATATATGTCGTACCTAGTAGCCAGAACGC
Source organism: Procambarus clarkii (assembly GCF_040958095.1). NCBI lineage: Eukaryota > Metazoa > Arthropoda > Malacostraca > Decapoda > Cambaridae > Procambarus > Procambarus clarkii. Next base: position 2,133,408 of record NC_091210.1, on the reverse strand, counting down.
ACTTCTCAGCCTACTATACAACGCCCGATTTGCCTAATAAGCCAAGTTTTCCTGAATTAATATATTTTCTCTATTTTTTTTCTTATGAAATGATAAAGCAACCCATTTCATTATGTATGAGGTCAATTTTTTGTATTGGAGTTAACATTAACGTAGATATATGACCGAACCTAACCAACCCTACCTAACCTAACCTAACCTATCTTTATAGGTTAGGTTAAGTTAGGTAGCCAAAAAAGTTAGGTTAGGTTAGGTTAGGTAGTTGAAAAACAATTAATTCATGACACTTGGCTTATTAGGCAAATCGGGCCTTGCATAGTAGGCAGAGAAGTACGTTCTGGCTACTAGGTACGGCATATATATATATGCCGTACCTTGGGCATATATATATGCCCAAGATTACTATCCGAGTGCCGGCGGTGGGGTGGTTCAAATAGCTTCGGCTGTCACCTCATTATGTCCGGTCGTGATGGTCAAGTGGATTAAGGCGTCTTGTACATACCAGTTGCGTTGCTCCTGGGAGTATGGGTTCGAGTCACTTCTGGGGTGTGAGTTTTCAGTTGCATATTGTCCTGGGGACCATTCAGGCTTGTTCGCATTTGTGTTCCTCACGTGTGCCCCAAAGAATGAGGTGATTTGGTAAAATGCTATGCCCAAGATTACTATCCGAGTGCCGGCGGTGGGGTGGTTCAAATAGCTTCGGCTATCACCTCATTATGTCCGGTCATGATGGTCAAGTGGATTAAGGCGTCTTGTACATACCAGTTGCGTTGCTCCTGGGAGTATGGGTTCGAATCACTTCTGGGGTGTGAGTTTTCAGTTATATATATATATATATATATATATATATATATGTTGTACCTAGTAGCCAGAACGCACTTCTCAGCGTACTATGCAATGCCCGATTTGCCTAATAACCCAAGATTTCATGAATTAATATATTTTCTCAAATTTTTTTCTTATGAAATGATAAAGCTACCCATTTAATTATGTATGAGGTCAATTTTTTTATTGGAGTTAAAATTAACGTAGATATATGATCGAACCTAACCATCCCTACCTAACGTAACCTAACCTATCTTTATAGGTTAGGTTAGGTTAGGTAGCCGAAAAAGTTAGGTTAGGTTAGGTTAGGTAGATTAGGTAGTCGAAAAACAATTATTTCATGAAAACTTGGCTTATTAGGCAAATTGGGCCTTGCATAGTAGGCTGAGAAGTGCATTCTGGCTACTAGGTACGACATATATATATATATATATATATATATATATATATATATATATATATATATATATATATATATATATATATATATATATATGTCGTACCTAGTAGCCAGAACTCACTTCTCAGCCTACTATGCTAGGCCCGATTTGCCTAATAAGCCAAGTTTTCATGAATTAATGTTTTTTCGTCTACCTAACCTACCTAACCTAACCTAACCTAGCTTTTTTTGGCTACCTAACCTAACCTTACCTATATATATAGGCTAGGTTAGGTTAGGTAGGGTTGGTTAGGTTCGGTCATATATCTACGTTAATTTTAACTCCAATAAAAAAAAATTGACCTCATACATAGTGAAAAGGGTAGCTTTATCATTTCATGAGAAAAAAATTATAGTAAATATATTAATTCAGGAAAACTTGGCTTATTAGGCAAATCGGGCCTTGAATAGTAGGCTGAGAAGTGAGTTCTGGCTACTAGGTACGACATATATATATATATATATATATATATATATATATATATGTCGTACCTAGTAGCCAGAACGCACTTCTCAGCCTACTATGCAAGGCCCGATTTGCCTAACAAGCCAAGTTTTCCTGAATTAATATATTTTCTCTAATTTTTTTCTTATGAAATGATAAAGCTACCCATTTCATTATGTATGAGGTCAATTTTTTTTTATTGGAATTAAAATTAACGTAGATATATAACTGAACCTAACCAACCCTACCTAACCTAACCTTACCTATCTTTATAGGTTAGGTTAGGTAGCCGAAAAAGGTAGGTTAGGTTAGGTTAGGTAGGTTAGGTTGTCGAAAAACAATTATTTCGTGAAAACTTGGCTTATTAGGCAAATCGGGCCTTGCATAGTAGGCTGAGAAGTGCGTTCTGGCTACTAGGTACGACATATATATATATATATATATATATATATATATATATATATATATATATATGTCGTACCTAGTAGCCAGAACTCACTTCTCAGCCTACTATTCAAGGCCCGATTTGCCTAATAAGCCAAGTTTTCCTGAATTAATATATTTACTATAATTTTTTTCTTATGAAATGATAAAGCAACCCTTTTCTCTATGTATGAGGTCAATTTTTTTTTATTGGAGTTAAAATTAATGTAGATATATGACCGAACCTAACCAACCCTACCTAACCTAACCTAACCAATATTTATAGGTAAGGTTAGGTTAGGTAGCCAAAAAAAGCTAGGTTAGGTTAGGTTAGGTAGGTTAGGTAGACGAAAAAACATTAATTCATGAAAACTTGGCTTATTAGGCAAATCGGGCCTTGAATAGTAGGCTGAGAAGTGCGTTCTGGCTATTAGGTACGACATATATATATATATATATATATATATATATATATATATATATATATATATATATATATATATATATATATATATATATATATATATATATATGTTGTACCTAGTAGCCAGAATGCACTTCTCAGCGTACTATGCAAGGCCCAATTTGCCTATTAAGCCAAGTTTTCCTGAATTAATATTTTTCTCTATTTTTTTTCTTGTGAAATGATAAAGCAACCCATTTCATTATGTATGAGGTCAATTTTTTTTTATTGGAGTTAAAACTAACGTAGATATATGGCCGAACCTAACCAACCCTACCTAACCTATGTTTATAGGTTAGGTTAGATTAGGTAGCATAAAAAGTTAGGTTAGTTTAGGTTAGGTAGGTTAGGTAGTCGAAAAACAATTAATTCATGAAAACCTGGCTAATTTCGCAAATCGGGCCTGGAACTTTCACATCTCCGCTCACATTACACAAGACTCCACTCCAATATAGAAGCATCAAGAAATATGGACCAATAGGCTTTCTACAATCACTTCTATTCAATACCCATTGTTTCGTGTTCTGTCTGTGTTGATGAAATTAATACCCTATTAAATACCACCTTACCCCATCCACCTCACTCAAATGTAGATATAAACAAATCGGAGATGTGTAAGTTCCATTCAGTTGTGTATTTGTAAACTAAAGTCTTTGAAAATGTAATAAGTTTTACGAAATGCGCTCAAGTGTCGCGTCAGACTAGAAATAAAAATGAATTTTGGAGAATTGATTTTTGAATTACCACCAACAGTGAAAAGAAATGTACGAAAGATTGAGAAAATTCGTGTTAGAATTATAAATCTTACTTTGCCGGTCATATTTAATAATATATGTCTACAGGAAAGACTGCTACCAAAATATACTAATATATATATATATATATATATATATATATATATATATATATATATATATATATATATATATATATATATATATATATATATATATATATATATATATATATATATATATATATATATATGTCGTACCTAGTAGCCAGGACGCACTTTTCAGCCTACTATGCAAGGCCCGATTTGCCTAATAAGCCAAGTTTTTATGAATTATTTGCTTTTCGGCAACCTAACCTACCTAACCTAACCTAACTTTTTCGGCTACCTAACCTAACCTAACCTATAAAGATAGGTTAGGTTAGGTTAGGTAGGGTTGGTTAGGTTCGGTCATATATCTACGTTAATTTTAACTCCAATAAAAAAAAATTGACTTCATACATAATGAAATGTGTAGCTTTATCATTTCGTAATAAAAAAATTAGAGAAAATATATTAATTCAGGAAAACTTGGCTTATTAGGCAAATCGGGCCTTGCATAGTAGGCTGAGAAGCGCGTTCTGGCTACTAGGTACGACATATATATATATATATATATATATATATATATATATATATATATATATATATATATATGTATATATATATATATATATATGTCGTATATATATATATATATATATATATATATATATATATATATATATTATATATATATATATATATATATATATATATATATATATATATATATATATATATACATATATATATATATATATATATATATATATATATATATATATATATATATATATATATATATATATATATATATATATATATATATATATATATATATATATATATGTCGTACCTAGTAGCCAGAACTCACTTTTTGGCCTACTATTCAAGGCCCGATTTGCCTAATAAGCCAAGTTTTCCTGAATTAATATATTTTTTCTAATTTTTTTCTTATGAAATGATAAAGCTACCCATTTCATTATGTATGAGGTCAATTTTTTTTTATTGTAGTTAAAATTAACGTAGATATATGACCGAACCTAACCAACCCTACCTAACCTAACCTAACCTATCTTCATAGGTTAGGTTGGGTTAGGTTGCCGAAAAAGGTAGGTTAGGTTAGGTTAGGTAGGTTAGGTAGTCTAAAAAACATTAATTCATGAAAACTTGGCTTATTAGGCAAATCGAGCCTTGCATAGTAGGCTGAGAAGTGCGTTCTGGCTATTAGGTACGACATATATATATATATATATATATATATATATATATATATATATATATATATATATATATGTCGTACCTAGTAGCCAGAACGCACTTCTCAGCCTACTATGCTAGGCCCGATTTGCCTAATAAGCCAAGTTTTCCTGAATTAATATATTTTTTCTCATTTTTTTCTTATGAAATGATATAGCTACCCATTTCATTATGTATGAGGTCAATTTTTTTTATTGGAGTTAAAATTAACGTTGATATATGACCGAATCTAACCAACCCTACCTAACCTAATCTAACCTATCTCTATCGGTTAGGTTAGGTTAGGTAGCAGAAAAAGTTAGGTTAGGTTAGGTTAGGTTGGTTAGGTAGTCGAAAAAACATTAATTCATGAAAACTTGGCTTATTAGGCAAATTGGGCCATGCATAGTTGGCTGAGAAGTGCGTTCTGGCTATTAGGTACGACATATATATATATATGCCGTATCTAATAGCCAGAACGTACTTCTCTACCTACTATGCAAGGCCCGATTTGCCTAATAAGCCAAGTTTTCATGAATTAATTGTTTTTCGACTACCTAACCTAACCTAACTTTTTCTGCTACCTAACCCAACCTAACCTATAAAGATAGGTTAGGTTAGGTTAGGTAGGGTTGGTTAGGTTCGATCATATATCTACGGTAATTTTAACTCCAATAAAAAGAAATTGACCTCATACATAATGAAATGGGTAGCTTTATCATTTCATAAGAAAAAAATAAGAGAAAAAAATATATTAATTCAGGAAAACTTGGCTTATTAGGCAAATCGGGCCTAGCATAGTAGGCTGAGAAGTGCGTTCTGGCTACTAGGTACGACATATATATATATATATATATATATATATATATATATATATATATATGTCGTACCTAGTAGCCAGAACTCACTTCTCAGCCTACTATTCAAGGCCCGATTTGCCTAATAAGCCAAGTTTTCCTGAATTAATATATTTACTATAATTTTTTTCTTATGAATTGATAAAGCTACCCATTTCATTATGTATGAGGTCAATTTTTTTTTATTGGAGTTAAAATTAAAGTAGATATATGACCGAACCTAACCAACCCTACCTAACCTAACCTAACCTATATTTATAGGTAAGGTTAGGTTAGGTAGCCAAAAAAAGCTAGGTTAGGTTAGGTTAGGTAGGTTAGGTAGACGAAAAAACATTAATTCATGAAAACTTGGCTTATTAGGCAAATCGGGCTTTGAATAGTAGGCTGAGAAGTGCGTTCTGGCTATTAGGTACGACATATATATATATATATATATATATATATATATATATATATATATATATATATATATATATATATATATATATATATATATATATATATATATATATATATATATATATGCGGAAAATCCACAGAGAAATATGAAATGAGGTGAACGTTTCGGCTTTGTTAAAGCCTTTGTCAACACCAGACTGACTAAGGAGAAGGGAGAAGGGGGGAAGATATATAGGCCGACACCTGACCACCCCATCCCAAGGGATGGTCAGGTGTAATTAACCAAAAACAGGTATAGCTTAGCTTAGAATGGTCAAAGAGGATTAAGCGGTCAGAGAATAAGGATGAAAGATTAAAGAAAAGCCTCATGAACACACAATATATGAATATACAATTATAATGAGACATTGTAAGCCTCTCTATCAGAGTTGTTTCTTAAACTGTTGTGCAATATTATAACTTAAAAATGGATCAAGTTTGTACATTCCAGTACTAACATTAAGAAGATTTGGACACTGACTGATTAGAGCAGACTCAATCAAATTCCGTTCCACGAAATCCCCACAATTGGTAATGCTTTTTGCCCCATTCCAGTTAATATTGTGATCGCATAAACTCGTATGTAGATACAATGCATTAGACGTTTGGGCAGTTCTAATACTATAAGCATGTTGTGACAACCGCAATTGTAAGGACTTTCCTGTTTGTCCAAGGTACACAGAATCACAATCATTGCAGGGAATCGAATACACACAACCTGCTGTATCAGGGGAGTTTTTTATTAAATTGGATTTGATCGTACTATTAGTGAACACCAAATTTATATTAAGTTTCTTAAAAATCAGAGACAATTTTTCAAGTCCACTCGCATAAGGTACCACCAATGAGTTAATAATTTTTGGTTTCGCTTTAGGGACGTGATTATAAAACGTACGCTTAGCTTGTACAAACGAGAAATCCAAAAACCTCTTAGGATATTGTAAACTCTTCCCAATTTCATATATTTTAGCAATCTCTTCATCAAAAAACTCAGGGCTGCAAACCCTCAAAGCTCGTAGAAACATTCCTGAAAATACTGCCTGTTTAACTTTACTATGATGATTCGAATAAAAATGAACATACGACCCCACGTTGGTAGGTTTCCTATACACATTAAATTTGAACTTTCTAGTGACTCTATGAATCATAATGTCCAAAAACGGAAGAGTACCATTCTCCTCAGTCTCACAAGTGAATTTTATTGAAGGTACCAAAGAATTGAGTTCATTAAGAAAAACTATCTGGTCTTTGTCACACAGCCATAAGCACAAAATATCATCAACATACCTATACCAAACCACATTAGCCGGGATAATCCTGGATAAGATTTTTGTTTCAAAGAATTCCATATACAAATTGCTTAAAACTGGGGACAGGGGATTGCCCATCGCCATACCAAATGTTTGTTTGAAAAATTTTCCATTAAAACTAAAATAATTGTCTTTTATACACAATTTAATAAGTTCCAATACTTTATTGGTCTGCAAGCTCAAATTATATTTAGGCAGTTCCTCACGTAGAAATTCTAACAGATCATCAACAGGAACTTTAGTGAATAAAGAGGTCACATCGAAACTTATAAGTTTAAAATCAAAATTTAAATTCAGTGTGGATAGCTTATTAACTAAGTCCACATTGTTTGTCAAGTGTGAGTTGGAAATAGTACCAACTATAGGGGACAAAACTTTGACTAACCACTTAGAGAGTTTATAAGCCGCCGAACCAATTGAACTAATAATCGGCCTTGCCGGATTATATGGCTTATGAGTTTTTATAAGACCATACATGTAAGGAAGAGAGGGGGATCGACTTGTTAGCCTAGATATCAACTCTTTATCGCCTTTACACACGGTTTTAAGAGTTTTGTTAAAATGTGCAATCACTTTTTCAGTAGGATCTCTGTTAACCAATAGATAAGTATCCCTGTCTTCCAAGAGTAACTCCATTTTTCGTACATAGTCATCTTTATTCATAATAACTACTGCATTTGACTTATCAGCCTTGGTAATATGTAATGAACTATCTTTTTTGAGATTTTTGAACGCATGAACAAATCGACTTGGACAATTAGGAACAGAATTGTTAAGTAAAACGCCATACATCATACCTTTGCACACATTAATATCTTCAACTGAGACATTGCTATACTTTTCAAGATTGCTGAAACCTTTGGCAATATCTACATAATTGACTGTTCCGTTAGATTTAATTAATTGCGATAGATTTCGCAATTGTTCCGTTAGATTTACTTAATTGCTTAATAATCGATTTACTTAAATTTGAAGTTCGTGAATGTTTTAAAGTTGTGAATAACTGTAAGTACGCTTTTCTCCAAGCCATTCCGCCTGAGTGGAACCGTTGTATGATGGATTACTGTTATACTACTTTGAGGTCTACCTGCAGAAAGGTGAGTACTAAACTTGATTTCAAATTAAAGAAACTTATTCAACAAAGTGACTGGAATAAACACTCCAACCGGGATTTTGTTATAAACCTCTCGGATAGACAGCTTGATAATGACACGATTACTGCATTAGGATATGGCCTGAGCTTTGCCACATCTAACGGAACAGTCAATTATGTAGATATTGCCAAAGGTTTCAGCAATCTTGAAAAGTATAGCAATGTCTCAGTTGAAGATATTAATGTGTGCAAAGGTATGATGTATGGCGTTTTACTTAACAATTCTGTTCCTAATTGTCCAAGTCGATTTGTTCATGCGTTCAAAAATCTCAAAAAAGATAGTTCATTACATATTACCAAGGCTGATAAGTCAAATGCAGTAGTTATTATGAATAAAGATGACTATGTACGAAAAATGGAGTTACTCTTGGAAGACAGGGATTCTTATCTATTGGTTAACAGAGATCCTACTGAAAAAGTGATTGCACATTTTAACAAAACTCTTAAAACCGTGTGTAAAGGCGATAAAGAGTTGATATCTAGGCTAACAAGTCGATCCCCCTCTCTTCCTTACATGTATGGTCTTATAAAAACTCATAAGCCATATAATCCGGCAAGGCCGATTATTAGTTCAATTGGTTCGGCGGCTTATAAACTCTCTAAGTGGTTAGTCAAAGTTTTGTCCCCTATAGTTGGTACTATTTCCAACTCACACTTGACAAACAATGTGGACTTAGTTAATAAGCTATCCACACTGAATTTAAATTTTGATTTTAAACTTATAAGTTTCGATGTGACCTCTTTATTCACTAAAGTTCCTGTTGATGATCTGTTAGAATTTCTACGTGAGGAACTGCCTAAATATAATTTGAGCTTGCAGACCAATAAAGTATTGGAACTTATTAAATTGTGTATAAAAGACAATTATTTTAGTTTTAATGGAAAATTTTTCAAACAAACATTTGGTATGGCGATGGGCAATCCCCTGTCCCCAGTTTTAAGCAATTTGTATATGGAATTCTTTGAAACAAAAATCTTATCCAGGATTATCCCGGCTAATGTGGTTTGGTATAGGTATGTTGATGATATTTTGTGCTTATGGCCGTGTGACAAAGACCAGATAGTTTTTCTTAATGAACTCAATTCTTTGGTACCTTCAATAAAATTCACTTGTGAGACTGAGGAGAATGGTACTCTTCCGTTTTTGGACATTATGATTCATAGAGTCACTAGAAAGTTCAAATTTAATGTGTATAGGAAACCTACCAACGTGGGGTCGTATGTTCATTTTTATTCGAATCATCATAGTAAAGTTAAACAGGCAGTATTTTCAGGAATGTTTCTACGAGCTTTGAGGGTTTGCAGCCCTGAGTTTTTTGATGAAGAGATTGCTAAAATATATGAAATTGGGAAGAGTTTACAATATCCTAAGAGGTTTTTGGATTTCTCGTTTGTACAAGCTAAGCGTACGTTTTATAATCACGTCCCTAAAGCGAAACCAAAAATTATTAACTCATTGGTGGTACCTTATGCGAGTGGACTTGAAAAATTGTCTCTGATTTTTAAGAAACTTAATATAAATTTGGTGTTCACTAATAGTACGATCAAATCCAATTTAATAAAAAACTCCCCTGATACAGCAGGTTGTGTGTATTCGATTCCCTGCAATGATTGTGATTCTGTGTACCTTGGACAAACAGGAAAGTCCTTACAATTGCGGTTGTCACAACATGCTTATAGTATTAGAACTGCCCAAACGTCTAATGCATTGTATCTACATACGAGTTTATGCGATCACAATATTAACTGGAATGGGGCAAAAAGCATTACCAATTGTGGGGATTTCGTGGAACGGAATTTGATTGAGTCTGCTCTAATCAGTCAGTGTCCAAATCTTCTTAATGTTAGTACTGGAATGTACAAACTTGATCCATTTTTAAGTTATAATATTGCACAACAGTTTAAGAAACAACTCTGATAGAGAGGCTTACAATGTCTCATTATAATTGTATATTCATATATTGTGTGTTCATGAGGCTTTTCTTTAATCTTTCATCCTTATTCTCTGACCGCTTAATCCTCTTTGACCATTCTAAGCTAAGCTATACCTGTTTTTGGTTAATTACACCTGACCAACCCTTGGGATGGGGTGGTCAGGTGTCGGCCTATATATCTTCCCCCCTTCTCCCTTCTCCTTAGTCAGTCTGGTGTTGACAAAGGCTTTAACAAAGCCGAAACGTTCACCTCATTTCATATATATATATATATATATATATATATATATATATATATATATATATATATATATATATATATATATATATATATATATATATATATATATATATATATATATATATATATATATATATATATATATATATATATATATATATATATATATATATATATATATATATATATAAAATTCCTGTTTCATTTTCCTCCGTGGTCTGACATATGCCATATATATATATATATATATATATATATATATATATATATATATATATTTATATATATATATATATATATATATATGTCGTACCTAATAGCCAGAACGCACTTCTCAGCCTACTATTCAAGGCCCGATTTGCCTAATAAGCCAAGTTTTCATGAATTAATGTTTTTTCGTCTACCTAACCTACCTAACCTAACCTAACCTAGCTTTTTTTGGCTACCTAACCTAACCTTTCCTATAAATATAGGTTAGGTTTGGTTAGGTAGGGTTGGTTAGGTTCGGTCATATATCTACGTTAATTTTAACTCCAATAAAAAAAAATTGACCTCATACATAGAGAAAAGAGTTGCTTTATCATTTCATAAGAAAAAAATTATAGTAAATATATTAATTCAGGAAAACTTGGCTTATTAGGCAAATCGGGCCCTGAATAGTAGGCTGAGAAGTGAGTTCTGGCTACTAGGTACGACATATATATATATATATATATATATATATATATATATATATATATATATATATATATATATATATATATATATATATATATATATATGGCATATGTCAGACCACGGAGGAAAATGAAACAGGAATTTCCTTAAGTACTTTCGTATATTAAATACATCTTCAGAAGGTATGATTTTACAGATCGAGTGATGAGTATAAATAGGCTGGAGAGAGTGGTGAAGTGGGGTGAGGTACAATACTTGGACAACGCAGACGGCCCATTGGCCCATCAGATGCACCCAATTGGCCCATCCGATGTAGCCCAATGGCCCATCTGATACAGCAGACATACAAGCATGATACATAGGTAATTATAACATATAGAGGTAAATATATACAATGAACTAGTGAGACAAATGTTTTTCAATGATCCTACTTAAATCGCCCTTTAGCTGATCTATTAGAAATGGATCTAAGTTATATAGACCACTGCTAATATTCAAATTACTTTCTTTGGTGATCTGTATCAAAGCAGATTCAATTATGTTTCTGTTATAGGTGCTTTTACAATTTGTTATTGAAGAAGCACTCTCCCAATCAATTTGGTGAGCTTTTTCTGACAAATACACAAACAAAGCATTAGACAATTGGCCATGTCTTACAGAGTATTTATGTTGCGATATTCTACATTTTAAATCTTTAGATGTTTGCCCGACATAGAACTTATTACATTCCTTACAAGGTATTTTATAAATGACGCAATTATCACTACGATAATTGTCACATTCTTAATCACGTGTTTATTTTCGTGATATACATATATATATATATATATATATATATATATATATATATATATATATATATATATATATATATATATATATATGCGAACAAGCCTGAATGGTCCCCAGGACAATATGCAACTGAAAACTCTCACCGGAGAAGTGACTCGAACCCATACTCCCAGGAGCAACGCAACTGGTATGTACAAGACGCCTTAATCCACTTGACCATCACGACCGGACAAAATGAGGTGATAGCCGAGGCTATTTGAACCACCCCACCGCCGGCACTCAGATAGTAATCTTGGGCATAGCATTTTACCAAATCACCTCATTCTTTGGGGCACACGTAAGGAACACAAATGCGAACAAGCCTGAATGGTCCCCAGGACAATATGCAACTGAAAACTCACACCCCAGAAGTGACTCGAGCCCATACTCCCAGGAGCAACGCAACTGGTATGTACAAGACGCCTTAATCCACTTGACCATCATGACCGGACAAAATGAGGTGATAGCCGAGGCTATTTGAACCACCCCACCGCCGACACTCGGATAGTAATCTTGGGCATAGCATTTTACCAAATCACCTCATTCTTTGGGGCACACGTGAGGAACACAAATGCGAACAAGCCTGAATGGTCCCCAGGACAATATGCAACTGAAAACTCACACCCCAGAAGTGACTCGAACCCATACTCCCAGGAGCAACGCAACTGGTATGTACAAGACGCCTTAATCCACTTGACCATCACGACCGGACAAAATGAGGTGATAGCCGAGGCTATTTGAACCACCCCACCGCCGGCACTCAGATAGTAATCTTGGGCATAGCATTTTACCAAATCACCTCATTCTTTGGGGCACACGTAAGGAACACAAATGCGAACAAGCCTGAATGGTCCCCAGGACAATATGCAACTGAAAACTCACACCCCAGAAGTGACTCGAGCCCATACTCCCAGGAGCAACGCAACTGGTATGTACAAGACGCCTTAATCCACTTGACCATCACGACCGGACAAAATGAGGTGATAGCCGAGGCTATTTGAACCACCCCACCGCCGACACTCGGATAGTAATCTTGGGCATAGCATTTTACCAAATCACCTCATTCTTTGGGGCACACGTGAGGAACACAAATGCGAACAAGCCTGAATGGTCCCCAGGACAATATGCAACTGAAAACTCACACCCCAGAAGTGACTCGAACCCATACTCCCAGGAGCAACGCAACTGGTATGTACAAGACGCCTTAATCCACTTGACCATCACGACCGGACAAAATGAGGTGATAGCCGAGGCTATTTGAACTACCCCACCGCTGGCACTCGGATAGTAATCTTGGGCATAGCATTTTACCAAATCACCTCATTCTTTGGGGCACACGTGAGGAACACAAATGCGAACAAGCCTGAATGGTCCCCAGGACAATATGCAACTGAAAACTCACACCCCAGAAGTGACTCGAACCCATACTCCCAGGAGCAACGCAACTGGTATGTACAAGACGCCTTAATCCACTTGACCATCACGACCGGACAAAATGAGGTGATAGCCGAGGCTATTTGAACTACCCCACCGCTGGCACTCGGATAGTAATCTTGGGCATAGCATTTTACCAAATCACCTCATTCTTTGGGGCACACGTGAGGAACACAAATGCGAACAAGCCTGAATGGTCCCCAGGACAATATGCAACTGAAAACTCACACCCCAGAAGTGACTCGAACCCATACTCCCAAGAGCAACGCAACTGGTATGTACAAGACGCCTTAATCCACTTGACCATCACGACCGGACAAAATGAGGTGATAGCCGAGGCTATTTGAACCACCCCACCGCCGGCACTCGGATAGTAATCTTGGGCATAGCATTTTACCAAATCACCTCATTCTTTGGGGCACACGTGAGGAACACAAATGCGAACAAGCCTGAATGGTCCCCAGGACAATATGCAACTGAAAACTCACACCCCAGAAGTGAGTCGAACCCATACTCCCAGGAGCAACGCAACTGGTATGTACAAGACGCCTTAATCCACTTGACCATCACGACCGGACAAAATGAGGTGATAGGCGAGGCTATTTGAACCACCCCACCGCCGGCACTCGGATAGTAATCTTGGGCATAGCATTTTACCAAATCACCTCATTCTTTGGGGCACACGTGAGGAACACAAATGCGAACAAGCCTGAATGGTCCCCAGGACAATATGCAACTGAAAACTCACACCCCAGAAGTGACTCGAACCCATACTCCCAAGAGCAACGCAACTGGTATGTACAAGACGCCTTAATCCACTTGACCATCACGACCGGACAAAATGAGGTGATAGCCGAGGCTATTTGAACCACCCCACCGCCGGCACTCGGATAGTAATCTTGGGCATAGCATTTCACCAAATCACCTCATTCTTTGGGGCACACGTGAGGAACACAAATGCGAACAAGCCTGAATGGTCCCCAGGACAATATGCAACTGAAAACTCACACCCCAGAAGTGACTCGAACCCATACTCCCAGGAGCAACGCAACTGGTATGTACAAGACGCCTAAATCCACTTGACCATCACGACCGGACAAAATGAGGTGATAGCCGAGGCTATTTGAACCACCCCACCGCCGGCACTCGGATAGTAATCTTGGGCATAGCATTTTACCTAATCACCTCATTCTTTGGGGCACACGTGAGGAACACAAATGCGAACAAGCCTGAATGGTCCCCAGGACAATACGCAACTGAAAACTCACACCCCAGAAGTGACTCGAACCCATACTCCCAGGGGCAACGCAACTGGTATGTACAAGACGCCTTAATCCACTTGACCATCACGACCGGACAAAATGAGGTGATAGCCAAGGCTATTTGAACCACCCCACCGCCGGTACTCGGATAGTAATCTTGGGCATAGCATTTTACCAAATCACCTCATTCTTTGGGGCACACGTGATGACCTGGTTGTGTTCTCGTGAGCGTGTTCGTTTTCTGATCCAGACATTGCTTCTCTCAGAGTAACACTTGGGACAATGTGGGAGGAACACGAACTAGAAAAAATCCCTTCTGTAGCAGAACGCAGAGCTGCATATGGCCGTTCAAAGGACTGCCAGCTTCTTTCTGGCGCTTTCCCGGATGCTAAACCCATTCAGCTACAACCTCCAGTAAAGGTTACCAGACCCCTCTATTTCCGTCCTATTGGTGATGAACCTGTTAATGAATATGCAGGTGCACTTCTTCCTGATAACTACTCAAATGCTGAAGCATTTCTGCAAAAGATTTATACTCTGGTCGTCGTAATGCAGCTGGCCTCGGCTATCACCTCATTTTGTCCGGTCGTGATGGTCAAGTGGATTAAGGCGTCTTGTACATACCAGTTGCGTTGCTCCTGGGAGTATGGGTTCGAGTCACTTCTGGGGTGTGAGTTTTCAGTTGCATATTGTCCTGGGGACCATTCAGGCTTGCATATTGTCCTGGGGACCATTTGTGTTCCTCACGTGTGCCCCAAAGAATGAGGTGATTTGGTAAAATGCTATGGCCAAGATTACTATCCGAGTGCCGGCGGTAAGGTGGTTCAAATAGTTTCGGCTATCACCTCATTTTGTCCGGTCGTGATGGTCAAGTGGATTAAGGCGTCTTGTACATACCAGTTGCGTTGCTCCTGGGAGTATGGGTTCGAGTCACTTCTGAGGTGTGAGTTTTCAGTTGCATATTGTCCTGGTGACCATTCAGGCTTGTTCGCATTTGTGTTCCTCACGTGTGCCCCAAAGAATGAGGTGATTTGGTAAAATGCTATGCCCAAGATTATTATCCGAGTGCCGGCGGTGGGGTGGTTGAAATAGCCTCGGCTATCACCTCATTTTGTCCGGTCGTGATGGTCAAGTGGATTAAGGCGTCTTGTACATACCAGTTGCATTGCTCCTGGGAGTATGGGTTCGAGTCACTTCTGGGGTGTGAGTTTTCAGTTGCATATTGTCCTGGGGACCATTCAGGCTTGTTCGCATTTGTGTTCCTCACGTGTGCCCCAAATAATGAGGTGATTTGGTAAAATGCTATGCCCAAGATTACTATCCGAGTGCCGGCGGTGGGGTGGTTTAAATAGCCTTGGCTATCACCTCATTTTGTCCGGTCGTGATGGTCAAGTGGATTAAGGCGTCTTGTATATACCAGTTGCGTTGCTCCTGGGAGTATGGGTTCGAGTCACTTCTGGGGTGTGAGTTTTCAGTTGCATATTGTCCTAGGGACCATTCAGGCTTGTTCGCATTTGTGTTCCTCATGTGTGCCCCAAAGAATGAGGTGATTTGGTAAAATGCTATGCCCAAGATTACTATCCGAGTGCCGGCGGTGGGGTGGTTCAAATAGCCTCAGCTATCACCTCATTTTGTCCGGTCGTGATGGTCAAGTGGATTAAGGCGTCTTGTACATACCAGTTGCGTTGCTCCTGGGAGTATGGGTTCGAGTCACTTCTGGGGTGTGAGTTTTCAGTTGCATATTGTCCTGGGGACCATTCAGGCTTGTTCGCATTTGTGTTCCTCACGAGTGCCCCAAAGAATGAGGTAATTTGGTAAAATGCTATGCCCAAGATTACTATCCGAGTGCCGGCGGTGGGGTGGTTCAAATAGCCTCGGCTATCACCTCATTTTGTCCGGTCGTGATGGTCAAGTGGATTAAGGCGTCTTGTACATACCAGTTGCGTTGCTCCTGGGAGTATGGGTTCGAGTCACTTCTGGGGTGTGAGTTTTCAGTTGCATATTGTCCTGGTGACCATTCAGGCTTGTTCGCATATGTGTTCCTCACGTGTGCCCCAAAGAATGAGGTGATTTGGTAAAATGCTATTCCCAAGATTACTATCCGAGTGCCGGCGGTGGGGTGGTTCAAATAGCCTCGGCTATCACCTCATTTTGTCTGGTCGTGATGGTCAAGTGGATTAAGGCGTCTTGTACATACCAGTTGCGTTGCTCCTGGGAGTATGGGTTCGAGTCACTTCTGGGGTGTGAGTTTTCAGTTGCATATTGTCCTGGGGACCATTCAGGCTTCTTCGCATTTGTGTTCCTCACGTGTGCCCCAAAGAATGAGGTGATTTGGTAAAATGCTATGCCCAAGATTACTATCCGAGTGCCGGCGGTGGGGTGGTTCAAATAGCCTCGGCTATCACCTCATTTTGCCGGTCGTGATGGTCAAGTGGATTAAGGCGTCTTGTACATAACAGTTGCGTTGCTCCTGGGAGTATGGGTTCGAGTCACTTCTGGGGTGTGAGTTTTCAGTTGCATATTGTCCTGGGGACCATTCAGGCTTGTTCGCATTTGTGTTCCTCACGTGTGCCCCAAAGAATGAGGTGATTTGGTAAAATGTTATGCCCAAGATTACTATCCGAGTGCCGGCGGTGGGGTGGTTCAAATAGCCTTGGCTATCACCTCATTTTGTCCGGTCGTGATGGTCAAGTGGATTAAGGCGTTTTGTACATACCAGTTGCGTTGCTCCTGGGAGTATGGGTTCGAGTCACTTCTGGGGTGTTAGTTTTCAGTTGCATATTGTCCTGGGGACCATTCAGGCTTGTTCGCATTTGTGTTCCTCACGTGTGCCCCAAAGAATGAGGTGATTTGGTAAAATGCTATGCCCAAGATTACTATCCGAGTGCCGGCGGTGGGGTGGTACAAATAGCCTCGGCTATCACCTCATTTTGTCCGGTCGAGATGGTCAAGTGGATTAAGGCGTCTTGTACATACCAGTTGCGTTGCTCCTGGGAGTATGGGTTCGAGTCACTTCTGGGGTGTGAGTTTTCAGTTGCATATTGTCCTGGTGACCATTCAGGCTTGTTCGCATTTGTGTTCCTCACGTGTGCCCCAAAGAATGAGGTGATTTGGTAAATGCTATGCCCAAGATTACTATCCGAGTGCCGGCGGTGGGGTGGTTCAAATAGCCTCGGCTATCACCTCATTTTGTCCGGTCGTGATGGTCAAGTGGATTAAGGCGTCTTGTACATACCAGTTGCGTTGCTCCTGGGAGTATGGGCTCGAGTCACTTCTGGGGTGTGAGTTTTCAGTTGCATATTGTCCTGGGGACCATTCAGGCTTGTTTGCATTTGTGTTCCTCACGTGTGCCCCAAAGAATGAGGTGATTTGGTAAAATGCTATGCCCAAGATTACTATCCGAGTGCCGGCGGTGGGGTGGTTCAAATAGCCTCGGCTATCACCTCATTTTGTCCGGTCGTGATGGTCAAGTGGATTAAGGCGTCTTGTACATACCAGTTGCGTTGCTCCTGGGAGTATGGGTTCGAGTCACTTCTGGGGTGTGAGTTTTCAGTTGCATATTGTCCTGGGGACCATTCAGGCTTGTTCGCATTTGTGTTCCTCACGTGTGCCCCAAAAAATGAGGTGATTTGGTAAAATGCTATGCCCAAGATTACTATCCGAGTGCCGGCGGTGGGATGGTTCAAATAGCCTCGGCTATCACCTCATTTTGTCCGGTCGTGATGGTCAAGTGGATTAAGGCATCTTGTACATACCAGTTGCGTTGCTCCTGGGAGTATGGGTTCGAGTCACTTCTGGGGTGTGAGTTTTCAGTTGCATATTGTCCTGGTGACCATTCAGGCTTGTTCGCATTTGTGTTCCTCACGTGTGCCCCAAAGAATGAGGTGATTTGGTAAAATGCTATGCCCAAGATTACTATCCGAGTGCCGGCGGTAAGGTGGTTCAAATAGCCTCGGCTATCACCTCATTTTGTCCGGTCGTGATGGTCAAGTGGATTAAGGCGTCTTGTACATACCAGTTGCGTTGCTCCTGGGAGTATGGGTTCGAGTCACTTCTGGGGTGTGAGTTTTCAGTTGCATATTGTCCTGGGGACCATTCAGGCTTGTTCGCATTTGTGTTCCTCACGTGTGCCCCAAAGAATGAGGTGATTTGGTAAAATGCTATGCCCAAGATTACTATCCGAGTGCCGGCGGTGGGGTGGTTGAAATAGCCTCGGCTATCACCTCATTTTGTCCGGTCGTGATGGTCAAGTGGATTAAGGCGTCTTGTACATACCAGTTGCGTTGCTCCTGGGAGTATGGGTTCGAGTCACTTCTGGGGTGTGAGTTTTCAGTTGCATATTGTCCTGGGGACCATTCAGGCTTGTTCGCATTTGTGTTCCTCACGTGTGCCCCAAAGAATGAGGTGATTTGGTGAAATGCTATGCCCAAGATTACTATCCGAGTGCAGGCGGTGGGGTGGTTCAAATAGCCTCGGCTATCACCTCATTTTGTCCGGTCATGATGGTCAAGTGGATTAAGGCGTCTTGTACATACCAGTTGCGTTGCTCCTGGGAGTATGGGTTCGATTCACTTCTGGGGTGTGAGTTTTCAGTTGCATATTGTCCTGGTGACCATTCAGGCTTGTTCGCATATGTGTTCCTCACGTGTGCCCCAAAGAATGAGGTGATTTGGTAAAATGCTATGCCCAAGATTACTATCCGAGTGCCGGCGGTGGGGTGGTTCAAATAGCCTCGGCTATCACCTCATTTTGTCCGGTCGTGATGGTCAAGTGGATTAAGGCGTCTTGTACATACCAGTTGCGTTGCTCCTGGGAGTATGGGTTCGAGTCACTTCTGGGGTGTGCGTTTTCAGTTGCATATTGTCCTGGGGACCATTCAGGCTTGTTTGCATTTGTGTTCCTCACGTGTGCCCCAAAGAATGAGGTGATTTGGTAAAATGCTATTCCCAAGATTACTATCCGAGTGCCGGCGGTGGGGTGGTTCAAATAGCCTCGGCTATCACCTCATTTTGTCCGGTCGTGATGGTCAAGTGGATTAAGGCGTCTTGTACATACCAGTTGCGTTGCTCCTGGGAGTATGGGTTCGAGTCACTTCTGGGGTGTGAGTTTTCAGTTGCATATTGTCCTGGGGACCATTCAGGCTTCTTCGCATTTGTGTTCCTCACGTGTGCCCCAAAGAATGAGGTGATTTGGTAAAATGCTATGCCCAAGATTACTATCCGAGTGCCGGCGGTGGGGTGGTTCAAATAGCCTCGGCTATCACCTCATTTTGCCGGTCGTGATGGTCAAGTGGATTAAGGCGTCTTGTACATACCAGTTGCGTTGCTCCTGGGAGTATGGGTTCGAGTCACTTCTGGGGTGTGAGTTTTCAGTTGCATATTGTCCTGGGGACCATTCAGGCTTGTTCGCATTTGTGTTCCTCACGTGTGCCCCAAAGAATGAGGTGATTTGGTAAAATGTTATGCCCAAGATTACTATCCGAGTGCCGGCGGTGGGGTGGTTCAAATAGCCTTGGCTATCACCTCATTTTGTCCGGTCGTGATGGTCAAGTGGATTAAGGCGTTTTGTACATACCAGTTGCGTTGCTCCTGGGAGTATGGGTTCGAGTCACTTCTGGGGTGTTAGTTTTCAGTTGCATATTGTCCTGGGGACCATTCAGGCTTGTTCGCATTTGTGTTCCTCACGTGTGCCCCAAAGAATGAGGTGATTTGGTAAAATGCTATGCCCAAGATTACTATCCGAGTGCCGGCGGTGGGGTGGTACAAATAGCCTCGGCTATCACCTCATTTTGTCCGGTCGAGATGGTCAAGTGGATTAAGGCGTCTTGTACATACCAGTTGCGTTGCTCCTGGGAGTATGGGTTCGAGTCACTTCTGGGGTGTGAGTTTTCAGTTGCATATTGTCCTGGTGACCATTCAGGCTTGTTCGCATTTGTGTTCCTCACGTGTGCCCCAAAGAATGAGGTGATTTGGTAAATGCTATGCCCAAGATTACTATCCGAGTGCCGGCGGTGGGGTGGTTCAAATAGCCTCGGCTATCACCTCATTTTGTCCGGTCGTGATGGTCAAGTGGATTAAGGCGTCTTGTAAATACCAGTTGCGTTGCTCCTGGGAGTATGGGCTCGAGTCACTTCTGGGGTGTGAGTTTTCAGTTGCATATTGTCCTGGGGACCATTCAGGCTTGTTTGCATTTGTGTTCCTCACGTGTGCCCCAAAGAATGAGGTGATTTGGTAAAATGCTATGCCCAAGATTACTATCCGAGTGCCGGCGGTGGGGTGGTTCAAATAGCCTCGGCTATCACCTCATTTTGTCCGGTCGTGATGGTCAAGTGGATTAAGGCGTCTTGTACATACCAGTTGCGTTGCTCCTTGGAGTATGGGTTCGAGTCACTTCTGGGGTGTGAGTTTTCAGTTGCATATTGTCCTGGGGACCATTCAGGCTTCTTCGCATTCGTGTTCCTCACGTGTGCCCCAAAGAATGAGGTGGTTTGGTAAAATGCTATGCCCAAGATTACTATCCGAGTGCCGGCGGTGGGGTGGTTCAAATAGCCTCGGCTATCACCTCATTTTGTCCGGTCGTGATGGTCAAATGGATTAAGGCGTCTTGTACATACCAGTTGCGTTGCTCCTGGGAGTATGGGTTCGAGTCACTTCTGGGGTGTGAGTTTTCAGTTGCATATTGTCCTGGGGACCATTCAGGCTTGTTCGCATTTGTGTTCCTCACGTGTGCCCCAAAGAATGAGGTGATTTGGTAAAATGCTATGCCCAAGATTACTATCCGAGTGCCGGCGGTGGGGTGGTTCAAATAGCCTCGGCTATCACCTCATTTTGTCCGGTCGTGATGGTCAAGTGGATTAAGGCGTCTTGTACATACCAGTTGCGTTGCTCCTGGGAGTATGGGTTCGAGTCACTTCTGGGGTGTGAGTTTTCAGTTGCATATTGTCCTGGGGACCATTCAGGCTTGTTCGCATTTGTGTTCCTCACGTGTGCCCCAAAAAATGAGGTGATTTGGTAAAATGCTATGCCCAAGATTACTATCCGAGTGCCTGCGGTGGGGTGGTTCAAATAGCCTTGGCTATCACCTCATTTTGTCCGGTCGTGATGGTCAAGTGGATTAAGGCGTCTTGTACATACCAGTTGCGTTGCTCCTGGGAGTATGGGTTCGAGTCACTTCTGGGGTGTGAGTTTTCAGTTGCATATTGTCCTGGGGAACATTCAGGCTTGTTCGCATTTGTGTTCCTCACGTGTGCCCCAAAGAATGAGGTGATTTGGTAAAATGCTATGCCCAAGATTACTATCCGAGTGCCGGCGGTGGGATGGTTCAAATAGCCTCGGCTATCACCTCATTTTGTCCGGTCGTGATGGTCAAGTGGATTAAGGCGTCTTGTACATACCAGTTGCGTTGCTCCTGGGAGTATGGGTTCGAGTCACTTCTGGGGTGTGAGTTTTCAGTTGCATATTGTCCTGGTGACCATTCAGGCTTGTTCGCATTTGTGTTCCTCACGTGTGCCCCAAAGAATGAGGTGATTTGGTAAAATGCTATGCCCAAGATTACTATCCGAGTGCCGGCGGTAGGGTGGTTCAAATAGCCTCGGCTATCACCTCATTTTGTCCGGTCGTGATGGTCAAGTGGATTAAGGCGTCTTGTACATACCAGTTGCGTTGCTCCTGGGAGTATGGGTTCGAGTCACTTCTGGGGTGTGAGTTTTCAGTTGCATATTGTCCTGGGGACCATTCAGGCTTGTTCGCATTTGTGTTCCTCACGTGTGCCCCAAAGAATGAGGTGATTTGGTAAAATGCTATGCCCAAGATTACTATCCGAGTGCCAGCGGTGGGGTGGTTGAAATAGCCTCGGCTATCACCTCATTTTGTCCGGTCGTGATGGTCAAGTGGATTAAGGCGTCTTGTACATACCAGTTGCGTTGCTCCTGGGAGTATGGGTTCGAGTCACTTCTGGGGTGTGAGTTTTCAGTTGCATATTGTCCTGGGGACCATTCAGGCTTGTTCGCATTTGTGTTCCTCACGTGTGCCCCAAAGAATGAGGTGATTTGGTAAAATGCTTATGCCCAAGATTACTATCCGAGTGCAGGCGGTGGGGTGGTTCAAATAGCCTCGGCTATCACCTCATTTTGTCCGGTCGTGATGGTCAAGTGGATTAAGGCGTCTTGTACATACCAGTTGCGTTGCTCCTGGGAGTATGGGTTCGATTCACTTCTGGGGTGTGAGTTTTCAGTTGCATATTGTCCTGGTGACCATTCAGGCTTGTTCGCATATGTGTTCCTCACGTGTGCCCCAAAGAATGAGGTGATTTGGTAAAATGCTATGCCCAAGATTACTATCCAAGTGCCGGCGGTGGGGTGGTTCAAATAGCCTCGGCTATCACCTCATTTTGTCCGGTCGTGATGGTCAAGTGGATTAAGGCGTCTTGTACATACCAGTTGCGTTGCTCCTGGGAGTATGGGTTCGAGTCACTTCTGGGGTGTGAGTTTTCAGTTGCATATTGTCCTGGGGACCATTCAGGCTTGTTCGCATTTGTGTTCCTCACGTGTGCCCCAAAGAATGAGGTGATTTGGTAAAATGCTATTCCCAAGATTACTATCCGAGTGCCGGCGGTGGGGTGGTTCAAATAGCCTCGGCTATCACCTCATTTTGTCCGGTCGTGATGGTCAAGTGGATTAAGGCGTCTTGTACATACCAGTTGCGTTGCTCCTGGGAGTATGGGTTCGAGTCACTTCTGGGGTGTGAGTTTTCAGTTGCATATTGTCCTGGGGACCATTCAGGCTTGTTCGCATTTGTGTTCCTCACGTGTGCCCCAAAGAATGAGGTGATTTGGTAAAATGCTATGCCCAAGATTACTATCCGAGTGCCGGCGGTGGGGTGGTTCAAATAGCCTCGGCTATCACCTCATTTTGTCCGGTCGTGATGGTCAAGTGGATTAAGGCGTCTTGTACATACCAGTTGCGTTGCTCCTGGGAGTATGGGTTCGAGTCACTTCTGGGGTGTGAGTTTTCAGTTGCATATTGTCCTGGGGACCATTCAGGCTTGTTCGCATTTGTGTTCCTCACGTGTGCCCCAAAAAATGAGGTGATTTGGTAAAATGCTATGCCCAAGATTACTATCCGAGTGCCGGCGGTGGGGTGGTTCAAATAGCCTTGGCTATCACCTCATTTTGTCCGGTCGTGATGGTCAAGTGGATTAAGGCGTCTTGTACATACCAGTTGCGTTGCTCCTGGGAGTATGGGTTCGAGTCACTTCTGGGGTGTGAGTTTTCAGTTGCATATTGTCCTGGGGACCATTCAGGCTTGTTCGCATTTGTGTTCCTCACGTGTGCCCCAAAGAATGAGGTGATTTGGTAAAATGCTATGCCCAAGATTACTATCCTGGTGCCGGCGGTGGGATGGTTCAAATAGCCTCGGCTATCACCTCATTTTGTCCGGTCGTGATGGTCAAGTGGATTAAGGCGTCTTGTACATACCAGTTGCGTTGCTCCTGGGAGTATGGGTTCGAGTCACTTCTGGGGTGTGAGTTTTCAGTTGCATATTGTCCTGGTGACCATTCAGGCTTGTTCGCATTTGTGTTCCTCACGTGTGACCCAAAGAATGAGGTGATTTGGTAAAATGCTATGCCCAAGATTACTATCCGAGTGCCGGCGGTAAGGGTGGTTCAAATAGCCTCGGCTATCACCTCATTTTGTCCGGTCGTGATGGTCAAGTGGATTAAGGCGTCTTGTACATACCAGTTGCGTTGCTCCTGGGAGTATGGGTTCGAGTCACTTCTGGGGTGTGAGTTTTCAGTTGCATATTGTCCTGGGGACCATTCAGGCTTGTTCGCATTTGTGTTCCTCACGTGTGCCCCAAAGAATGAGGTGATTTGGTAAAATGCTATGCCCAAGATTACTATCCGAGTGCCGGCGGTGGGGTGGTTGAAATAGCCTCGGCTATCACCTCATTTTGTCCGGTCGTGATGGTCAAGTGGATTAAGGCGTCTTGTACATACCAGTTGCGTTGCTCCTGGGAGTATGGGTTCGAGTCACTTCTGGGGTGTGAGTTTTCAGTTGCATATTGTCCTGGGGACCATTCAGGCTTGTTCGCATTTGTGTTCCTCACGTGTGCCCCAAAGAATGAGGTGATTTGGTAAAATGCTATGCCCAAGATTACTATCCGAGTGCAGGCGGTGGGGTGGTTCAAATAGCCTCGGCTATCACCTCATTTTGTCCGGTCGTGATGGTCAAGTGGATTAAGGCGTCTTGTACATACCAGTTGCGTTGCTCCTGGGAGTATGGGTTCGATTCACTTCTGGGGTGTGAGTTTTCAGTTGCATATTGTCCTGGTGACCATTCAGGCTTGTTCGCATATGTGTTCCTCACGTGTGCCCCAAAGAATGAGGTGATTTGGTAAAATGCTATGCCCAAGATTACTATCCAAGTGCCGGCGGTGGGGTGGTTCAAATAGCCTCGGCTATCACCTCATTTTGTCCGGTCGTGATGGTCAAGTGGATTAAGGCGTCTTGTACATACCAGTTGCGTTGCTCCTGGGAGTATGGGTTCGAGTCACTTCTGGGGTGTGCGTTTTCAGTTGCATATTGTCCTGGGGACCATTCAGGCTTGTTCGCATTTGTGTTCCTCACGTGTGCCCCAAAGAATGAGGTGATTTGGTAAAATGCTATTCCCAAGATTACTATCCGAGTGCCGGCGGTGGGGTGGTTCAAATAGCCTCGGCTATCACCTCATTTTGTCCGGTCGTGATGGTCAAGTGGATTAAGGCGTCTTGTACATACCAGTTGCGTTGCTCCTGGGAGTATGGGTTCGAGTCACTTCTGGGGTGTGAGTTTTCAGTTGCATATTGTCCTGGGGACCATTCAGGCTTCTTCGCATTTGTGTTCCTCACGTGTGCCCCAAAGAATGAGGTGATTTGGTAAAATGCTATGCCCAAGATTACTATCCGAGTGCCGGCGGTGGGGTGGTTCAAATAGCCTCGGCTATCACCTCATTTTGCCGGTCGTGATGGTCAAGTGGATTAAGGCGTCTTGTACATACCAGTTGCGTTGCTCCTGGGAGTATGGGTTCGAGTCACTTCTGGGGTGTGAGTTTTCAGTTGCATATTGTCCTGGGGACCATTCAGGCTTGTTCGCATTTGTGTTCCTCACGTGTGCCCCAGAGAATGAGGTGATTTGGTAAAATGTT
>NC_091210.1:2012649-2106941 GCF_040958095.1 Procambarus clarkii | reverse complement strand
CGGCGGGCGGACAGTGGCGGCTGTGGCGGACAGTGGCGGCGGTGGTGGACAGTGGCGGCAGGCGGACAGTGGTGGCGGTGGCGGATAGTGGCGGCGGGCGGACAGTGGCGGCTGTGGCGGACAGTGGCGGCGGTGGTGGACAGTGGCGGCAGGCGGACAGTGGTGGCGGTGGCGGACAGTGGTGGCGGTGGCGGATAGTGGTGGCGCGGGCGGACAGTGGCAGCGGGCGGACAGTGGTGGCGGACAGTGGCGGCGGGCGGACAGTGGTGGCGGTGGCGGACAGTGGCGGCGGTGGCGGACACTGGTGGCTGTGTCTGGCGGTGGCGGACAGTGGCGGCGGTGGCGGACAGTGGCGGCTGTGATGGGTGGTGGCGGCTGTATTGGGTGGTGGCGGGCGGCGGTGGTGGGTGGTGGCGGCTGGTGGCGGCTGGCGGTGGCGACTGTGTCAACGGGCGGTGACAGCTGATGGCTGGCGGTGGTGGCAGCTGGTGGCGGGCGGTGGCAGCTGGTGGCGGCTGGTGGTGGCGGGCGGTGGCGGCTGGTGGCCGGCGGTGGCAGCTGGTGGTGGTGGTGGCGGCTGGTGGTGGCGGGCGGTGGCGACTGATGGCGGGCTGTGGTAGCGGCTGGTGGTGGCGGCGGTGGCAGCTGATGGCGGCTGGTGGTGGCGGTGATGGCGGCTGGTGGTGGCGGTGGCAGCTGGTGGCGGCTGGTGGTGGCGGTGGCTGCTGGTGGCGGCTGGTGGTGGCGGCTGGCGACTGTGGCAACGGGCGGTGGCGGCTGATTGCGGGCGGTGGTGGCGGCTGTGGTATCGGTGGCAACTGATGACGGCTGGTGGTGGCGGTGATGGCGGCTGGTGGTGGTGGTGGCGGGTGGTGGCGGTGGCAGCTGATGGCGGCTGGTGGTGGCTGTGATGGCGGCTGGTGGTGGTGGCGGCTGGTGGCGGTGGCAGCTGGTGGCGGTTGGTGGTTGCAGCTGGTGGCGGCTGGTGGTGGCGGTGATGGCGGCTGGTGGTGCCGGCTGGTGGTGGTGGTGATGGCGGCTGGTGGCGGCGGGTGGCGGCTGGTGGTGGCGGTGATGGCGGCTGGTGGTGGCGGCTGGTGGTGGTGGTGATGGCGGCTGTTGGCGGCGGGTGGCGGCTGGTGGTGGCGGTGATGGCGGCTGGTGGTGGTGGCGGCTGGTGGCGGTGGCAGCTGGTGGCGGCTGGTGGTGGCGGTGATGGCGGCTGGTGGTGGCGGTGGCGGCTGGTGGCAGCTGGTGGTGGCGGCTGGTGGTGGCAGTGATGGCAGCTGGTGGTGGTGGTGGCGGCTAGTGGCGGGCGGTGGTGGCGGCTGGTGGCGGCGGGTGGTGGTGGCGGCTGTGGTGGGTGGTGGTGGAGGGTGGTAGTGGCGGCGGTGATGGGTGGTGGCGGCGGTGGTGGGTGGTGGTGGCGGGTGGTGGCGGGTGGCGGCTGGTGGTGGTGGTGGGTGGTGGCGGTGGTGGGTGGTGGCGGCGTGTGGTGGCGGGTGGTGGCTGGTGGTGGTGGGTGGTGGCGGCGGGTGGCGGCCACGCCAGCTGGGACACACCCTTCACCACTGAAGGTCCGAGCACAACTAACCATATGTCTCTCTCACCACCAGCCCAGTGTTGCCAGCTCGCCCTCTCAAAATGTTTCCTTCAAAGATTGTATATTATCTTTGTACAACAAGTTTGATTATCAAGGAAATAATGCATATATTATTGTCACATTAATATTGTGCAATTTCTTATTACATTCCTGCTAAATAATTATAATTTGAAACAGGACAAAAAATCCAACATATATATAAAAACCAACATTAGAGATCACGAGGCCTAGGCCTCGCCTGTGACCACACATCCTGCCTCCCTGGCCAGTTACCCTCTTATACCTCACACTCTTAACTCACTCTCACTCTTACTCTCAATCACTCTTACGCACTATTACTCACTCTTACTCTCAGTCATCCTAACTCACTCTTACCCACTCTTACTCACTCTCATACTCACTCTTACTCACTCTCAGTCACCCTTACCCATTCATACTCACTCTCTCACTCTTACTCTTATACTCTTACTCTCAATCACTCTTACTCTCACTCACTCTCAATTACTCTTACTCTCAATCACTCTTACTCCCAATCACTCTTACTCTCAATCACTCTTACTCTCATTCTTACTCTTACTCTCACTCTTACTCTCAATCACTCTTACTCTCACTTCTACTCCCAATCACTCTTACTCTCAATCACTCTTACTCTCAATCACTCTCTCTCAATCACTCTTACTCTAACTCTCAATCACTCTTACTCTCATTCTCAATCACTCTTACTCTCACTCTAACTCTCAATCACTCTTACTCTCAATCACTCTTACTCTCATACTCACCCTTACACACTTTTACTCTCAGTCACTCTTACTTTTACTCACTCTTACTCACACATACACACTCTCTGGCACTCTCACTCACTCTCAGTCACTCTTACTTTTACTCACTCTTACTCACACATACACACTCTCTGGCACTCTCACTCACCTTCAGTCACTCTTACTCTTACTCTCAGTCACTCTTACCCACTCTCAATCACTATTACTCACTCTCAGTCACTCTTACTCTCTCACTCTTACTTTCACTCACTCTTACTCTCACTCCCTCTTACCCTCATTCCCTCCTACTCTCACTCACTCTTACCCACTCTCATACTCACTCTCAATCACTCTTACTCTCACTCACTCTTACACACTCTTACTCTTACACACTCTTACTCACTCTCACTCACTCTTACTCTCCTTCAGTCACTCTTACTCTCACTCACTCTTACTCACTCTCATACTCACTCCTACTCACTCTTACTCTTACTTGTGATGGACACAGCCTTCACAATTATACTTCAGAGAATGTAAACATCTAAGAGTCATTAGAAATATGTGTAGAATAATAAACCCTACATTGTTTGAGTTAGGGAAAACACCATTTGTCATATAGATACTAGCTGTTCTTAAAGATTCACCCATTTTGCACCAGCAAGATAACATATAAGATTATAAGGGTTGACGAATGTTAATCTTCTTGTTTGATAAAATGTGCACTTAAGACATAGTTAATAAGAACACGCCAATATAAGACAACAAAACGTTTACAGATTCTTTCACACCACTTTCCAGCAACTTTTATAATTTATATAAATTATCTTACATAATATAAAATTATCTTATCTTATCTTAATTATCTAAATTATCTTATCTTATAAAATAATTATCTTATCTTATCTATATCTAATTAAATATAAATTATATATTTAAAAATGATATTAGTGTTTAGTGGAATGCATAAGGAGTCAAATTGTGTTAAAAAGACCGATTTTTAGAAAATTTGGAAAACTACTTTTTTCTGATCATATTATAACTAAATGGATTTTGAACGTTTCACTGAGCCAATAAATATCATTCACAATTTATAAATGAATTTTACAAAAAAACACCATAAATTTTATATTTAAACATGTAAAAACTATTTGTAATACATTAGGAACAAAATAGTTGTAGAAAAACAATTTATTATATAACCTTTTTGTTTGGATTTTTTGATTAAAAGTATCTCAAAGGCTCTCCTGCACCATTCTCAATGCAAATCATTCCCACACCTATGGGAAGAGATAGACGAACGTTTTCTAGATGATTTGTGTTTGCTGGGGTGGAGGCTGACTCCATACACAGTTTCAAATGTAGATTTGATAGAGCCCAGTAGGCTCAGG
Organism: Procambarus clarkii; assembly: GCF_040958095.1. Lineage (NCBI taxonomy): Eukaryota > Metazoa > Arthropoda > Malacostraca > Decapoda > Cambaridae > Procambarus > Procambarus clarkii. Next base: position 2,103,192 of record NC_091210.1, on the reverse strand, counting down.
AATCTGTACACCAGTTGATTGATGGTTGAGAGGCGAGACCAAAGAGCCAAACCTCAACCCCAGCAAGCACAATTAGGTGAGTACACACACACGCACAGGGAAATAGAAGAGGGCAATACCACAGGTGCCATCAGAATCATAACCAGTGATGACACTATTGCCCTCAGTAATGCCACGACAGCAGAGGCTCTTCAAGACAAACACCAACCCAGAAACCCCGACAGCAGCAGGGATCCCCAGGAAAACAATGCTGGAATAGAACCCTTGACTGTTCGAGAATCTGAGGTGTACAAAGCAGCCATGTCTTTCCCAACAGGTTCAACAAGGGGCTTTACAGGCCTAAGACCCCAGCACATCAAACAAATGCTGAACCTGGTGCTTAGAGATGCTGCAAAGGATCTCAAAACTTACCAGATTCTCCAACATGTGTTTGGCTGGCGGCATCCCTGAGGACATCAGGCCTGTCTTTTATTGTGCAGCACTCTGTGCTCTAAAGAAGAAGGATAGGGGTATCAGGCTATTGCCATTGGCAACACCCTCCGACGCCTCGTAGCTAAGGCTGCAGTGAGATCTATCAGCAAGGAAGCAGCCACCTTGCTGAAACCTCATCAGCTCGGGTTTGGGATTCCCCTAGGTTGTGAAGCTGCAGCGCGGGCTTACATTGCTGATCTCCCGGACCAGAAGGCACTAGTAAAGCTTGACTTCAAAAATGCTTTCAATCAAGTCAGACGAGACGCTGTCCTCAGGGCTGTACACAACCATTTCCGTCCCCTTTACCCATTCATCCGATCGCGCTACAGTGGGGACTCTGAGCTTCTTTTTGGGGAGCATGAAATAAACTCCTGTGAAGGTGTCCAACAAGGTGACCCCTTGGCCCCCCTCCTTTTCTGCCTAGCTATCAAAGAGGTCACTGATAGTCTGACAAGCGTGCTAAACATCTGGTACCTGGATGATGGCACTCTCGCTGGAACCCCGGAAATCATTTTGGAGGATATAAGGAAAATCCAGGAGCAGGGAGCAGCCTTAGGTCTCATTCTCAATGCATCCAAATGTGAAATAATCTCCCGCAACCCAGACATCACTGGGCAAATACAAAATGTTCTTCCAGACATTTTCGTTGTCGAGCCACCAGACTGCACTCTCCTGGGTGACCCCATTGGTCCACGGGCAATCGAGGAGGTCCTGGCTGCAAAAATCACTGATCTAAAGAGAATGCTGGAAAGGATTGACAAGATTGATGCCCATGATGCTCTCTTTCACCTCACAAGATGCCTGTCTCTCTCTAAGTTGACCTACTTTCTGAGATGTTCTCCATCCTACTGCAGCCCTAAGTTAAATGTGTATGATACCCTTCTGAGGTCCATGCTGGTGAAAGTCCTGAACCTGCCATTAGACGACTCTCAGTGGGAGCAAGCAACCCCTCCTGTAAGACTCGGCGGCTTTGGTGTCCGCACAGCCTCCCAAATTGCTCTACCAGCCTTCCTTTCCTCCTCCCACGCATCGCACTACCTCGTCAGAGATATCTTACCTGCAACCCTGAGAGATTCAGCAGGAATACACGATCCTGCTTTCACTGAATGTTCAAATCAGTGGGATGTTCTTGCAGCCCCAGCAACCATTATAGAGCCAACAAAACAAAACAAACAGTCCGGCTAGGACTACCCTCTAGTGGAAAAAGCAGCTGATGCCATGCTCATCAGGCAAGGAGAAAGCCCGCCTCAGAGCAGTGCCTGCCCCCATGCAGAAGACTTCCTCCTTGCAGTATCCATGTCAGCAATGGGCACGCGCCTAGATCCAGAATCCCTTCGTGTAGCAGTGGCCCTCCGCCTTGGTGCCCCAATTCACACTGAATACAAGTGTATTTGCAACAGGGTGGAAGCAGACCAATACGGACTGCATGGGTTGCATTGTGGAAGCACAAAGGGCTGGCATGCAAGACACAATGAGGTCAATGACATCATCAAGAGAAGCCTCGTCACAGCTAGGTGCCCAGCGGAGAGAGAACCTCGCATCCTAGGGGTCCAAAACCCGGATTTCCCCGCACTTCGCCCTGATGGCATCACCATATACTCATGGAAGGAGGGTAGACAGTTGGTGTGGGACTACATAATGTGTATCCACCCTGGCTGACACCTATGTACACTTCGGAGCTGATCAAGCAGGTAGGGCGGCCAACCACAGGGAAACAGCAAAATCACTCAAGTACAGGCGTCTTGAAGGTCAATACCTCTTTGTTTCCATAGCGTCTGAGACACATGGCCCCTGGGGCAAGAGTGCCTTGGGACTTCTCAACGAATTGGGTTCCAAGCTCATTGACGTCACCAGAGACCCAAGGGCTTCCAGTTTTATGTTTCAGCGCCTCAGTGTGGCGATCCAGAGGGGAAATGCTTGCTGCGTCCTTGGTTCCTGTCCGGAAGCGGAGGAGCTTCAAGAGATCCATAACCTTTAGGCATTTGTCTTGTATGTTTTGTAACCTTTAAATACACAATAAAGCAAAAAAAAAAGGAAGGGGTGGTAAGAGAAAAGCACACAGAAACTGTATTGGATCATCAGAAAGAATACCAGGAAGTAGCCTAAATGAACAGGCACATGCAAATGACCTGTTACGGATTTGCGACAGGTTTGCCTTAATCCAGCAAATAGTAGAACCAACTAGGAAGGAGAACACGCTGGACCTCATTTTCACTAATAATGATGAATTGATCAGGAACATAATGATTACAAATACCTGTTACTCAGATCACAACTGAATTGAAGTTATGACAACCATGGGGAGTAGACCTTCAAATCCAGTCCAGATTCCCGGTGGAGGAGATTTCAGCAAATTCAACTTCAATAATAAACAGACAAACTGGGAGCAAATAAACCAGGACTTCACTGACATAAACTGGGAAGAACAGCTAGAAAATGCAAACCTGAACCAGTGCCTGGAAAAAATAAGCTCAGTAGCACTAGAAATATGTTCAAACCGCATATCCCTAAGAAAAAAGAGGAAGAGATGCAGATTGGAACGGGAACGTCGTTTCCTATATAGGCGAAGAAAACGAATCCTGGAACAACTTGAGAGTCGCACCCTACCTCAAGAACGGCGAAGAAGGTTAGGTAGAGAAATAGAAACAATTGAACGGAAGCGACAAGAATCATACAAAACCCAGGAGAGGCAAAGAGAGCAAAAGGCCATCAGTGAAATAGAGAAAAATCCGAAATATTTTTTCTCCTATGCAAAATCAAGATCAAAAACCACATCTAGTATCGGGCCCCTGCAAAAGGGAGATGGAACTTTCACCGATGACAACAAAGAAATGAGTGAGCTACTGAGGAAGCAGTACGACTCTGTTTTCAGCGAGCCATTAAACACACTAAAGATTGATAACCCAAATGAATTTTTCATGGATATGATACCAACATCAAATCATATATCAGACGTCACCCTATCCCCACTGGATTTTGAAGAAGCCATAAACAGTATGCCTATGCACTCTGCACCAGGCCCGGATTCTTGGAACTCCATATTCATAAAGAACTGTAAAAAAACACTATCGCAGGCCCTCCACATTCTGTGGAGACAAAGCCTAGATACTGGCGTTATTCCTGATATACTAAAAACAGCAGAGATAGCACCACTTCATAAAGGAGGAAATAAGGCAGAGGCAAAAAATTACAGACCGATAGTACTAACATCGCACATCATAAAAGTTTTTGAGAGAGTGCTAAGAAGTAAGATCACAAAATACATGGAATCACAGCATCTCCCTAACCCCGGAGAACATGGTTTCAGAACAGGGCGCTCTTGCCTGTCGCAGTTGCTGGATCACTATGATATGGCATTAGATGATATGGAAGACAAACAAAACGCTGATGTAATTTACACAGATTTCGCAAAAGCTTTTGATAAATGTGACCATGGTGTTATTGCACATAAAATGCGTTCAAAAGGAATTACCGGAAAAATAGGCAGATGGATCTACAATTTCCTGACCAACAGAACTCAATGTGTAATAGTCAACAAAATAAAATCCAGCCCATCAACTGTGAAGAGCTCAGTCCCCCAGGGTACTGTGCTTGCTCCAGTACTTTTTCTCATCCTCATATCGGACATAGACAAGAACACAACCTATAGCACTGTATCATCCTTTGCAGATGACACTAGGCTCTTCATGAGAGTAGGCAACATAGAGGACACGGCAAACCTCCAGTCAGATGTAGATCAGGTCTTTCTATGGGCTACAGAAAATAATATGGTGTTTAACGAAGATAAGTTCCAGCTCATGCGCTATGGAAAAAATGAAAATATAAAAACGGAAACCACATACAAAACTCAGGCAAATCATAACAAAGAACAAAAAGGCAATGTAAAGGATCTGGGTGTACTCATGTCGAAAGACCTTACCTTTAAAGAACACAATAAAGTAGCCGTCACAACTGCAAGAAAAATGACAGGTTGGATAACAAGAACTTTTCACACTAGAGATGCTATACCGATGATGACACTTTTCAAAACGCTTGTGCTCTCTAGAGTGGAGTACTGCTGCACAATGACAGCCCCTTTCAAAGCTGGAGAAATTGCTGACCTGGAGAGCATGCAGAGATCATTTAATGCTAGAATCCACTCAGTAAAACATCTAAACTATTGGGACCGACTAAAGAGCCTAAAACTGTACTCCCTTGAGCGCAGGAGGGAGAGGTACATAATAATTTACACGTGGAAAATATTAGAGGGGCTGGTCCCAAACCTGCACACAGAAATAACATCACATGAGACGAGAAGACATGGCAGGATGTGCAGAATACCCCCGTTGAAAAGCAGAGGTGCAACAGGTACTCTGAGAGAGAACTCTATCAACATCAGAGGCCTGAGACTGTTCAACACGCTTCCACTACACATAAGGGGCATAACTGGCCGACCCCTCACAGTGTTCAAGAGAGAACTGGATAAGCACCTCCAAATGATACCTGATCAACCAGGCTGTGACTCATACTTCAGGCTGCGAGCAGCCGCGTCCAACAGCCTGGTTGATCAGTCTGGCAACCAAGAGGCCTGGTCGACGACCGGGCCGCAGGGACGCTAAGCCCCGGAAGCACCTAAAGGTAACCTCAAGGTAAGGAGGGGACCTACATTCCCTCCTATGCGTTATGTGTGGTTTCCTCTGAGGCTATGGGTCCCCCTTCTTCCAGCCAGAGGTGGTACTTCCTTCCCCATATTAAAATATATATATATATATATATATATATATATATATATATATATATATATATATATATATATATATATTTATTTATATATATATATATATATATATATATATATATATATATATATATATATATATTTATATATATATATATATATATATATATATATATTTATATATATATATATATATATATATATATATATATATATATATATATATATATATATATATAAATATATATATATATATATTAGTATATTTTGGTAGCAGTCTTTCCTGTAGACATATATTAATAAATATGACCGAAAAAGTAAGATTAATAATTCTAACACGAGTTTTCTCGATCTTTCGTACGTTTCTTTTCACTGTTGGTGGTAATTCAAAAATCAATTCTCCAAAATTCATTTTTATTTCTTGTCTGACGCGACACTTGAGCGCGTTTCGTAAAACTTATTACATTTTCAAAGACTTTAGTTTACACATACACAACTGAATAGAACTTACACATCTCCGAATTGTTTATATCTACATTTGAGTGAGGTGGATGGGGTGAGGTGGTATTAATAGGGTATTAATTTCATCAACCCAAGACAGAACCCGAAACAATGGGTATTGAATGGAAGTGATTGTAGAAAGCCTATTGGTCCATATTTCTTGATGCTTCTATATTGGAGCGAAGTCTTGAGGTGGGTAGAATATTGTTGTGCATTAATTGGCTGTTGATTGCTGGTGTTGACTTTTTGATGTGTAGTGCCTCGCAAACGTCAAGCCGTCTGCTATCGCTGTATCTATCGATGATTTCTGTGTTGTGTACTAGGATTTCTCTGGCGATGGTTTGATTCTGGGAAGAGATTATATGTTCCTTAATGGAGCACTGTTGCTTATGCATCGTTAAACGCCTAGAAAGAGATGTTGTTGTCTTGCCTATATACTGGGTTTTTTGGAGCTTACAGTCCCCAAGAGGGCGTTTGAAGGCATAGACGACGTTGGTGTCTTTTAAAGCGTTCTGCTTTGTGTCTGGAGAGTTTCTCATGAGTAGGTTGGCCATTTTTCTGGTTTTATAGTAAATCGTCAGTTGTATCCTCTGATTTTTGTGTGTTGGGATAACGTTTCTATTAACAATATCTTTCAGGACCCTTTCCTCTGTTTTATGAGCTGTGGAAAAGAAGTTCCTGTAAAATAGTCTAATAGGGGGTGTAGGTGTTGTGTTAGTTGTCTCTTCAGAGGATGCATGGCGTTTCACTTTCCTTCTTATGATGTCTTCGACGAAACCATTGGAGAAGCCTTTGTTGACTAGGACCTGCCTTACCCTACAGAGTTCTTCGTCGACTTGCTTCCATTCTGAGCTGTGGCTGAGAGCACGGTGGACATATGCGTTAACAACACTCATCTTGTACCTGTCTGAGCAGTCGCTGTTGGCATTTAGGCACGTTCCTATGTTCGTTTCCTTAGTGTAGACTGCAGTGTGGAAACCTCCGCTCTTTTCCATGACTGTTACATCTAGAAAGGGCAGCTTCCCATCCTTTTCCATCTCGTAAGTGAAACGCAGCACGGAACTCAGCTCAAACGCCTCCTTCAGCTCCTGCAGATGTCTGACATCAGGTACCTGTGTAAAAATTTTGTCAACATACCTGCAGTATATGGCCGGTTTAAAGTTCATGTCGACTAAGACTTTTTGCTCGATGGTACCCATGTAGAAGTTTGCAAACAGCACACCTAGGGGAGAACCCATGGCGACCCCATCTACTTGCTTATACATGTGCCCATCCGGGCTCAAGAAGGGGTGCCTCTTTAGCACAAGCTTGGAGTAGTTTCCTTAGGATATTTTCTGGTATGTCAAGAGGAGTACAGCCCAGCAAACACAGAACGTTTGTGAACGTTTTTAAATGGTGCCACAAAGGTAATACTCTAACATTTGACATAAATACGTATTTCTGACGTTCTTAAAACCACTAGATATAACTAAAAACATGTATTCTTGAGACACAGTTTTTTAAGATTTATGTAAAAATTTAAAAATAGTAGTGAATGCTATGGAATTATAATGTTTTCATGCTTTATATATAAAAATAAACAATTTTCAGTCAACATTTCGTTTTTTTTGTTTACTTTATGTAAACCTATCCAATTTACGTTCTTATAACATAAATATAACATTTATATGTCGTCAATATGACGTTATTTCCACGACATCGTTACGTTATTATAATGTTATATTAACGTATAATTCCGGTATAAAAAAGCTGAAATATATTGAGCTTTATATTTTAAACCTTGTAAAATTGTCGTAAAACTTGGAATAAGACACTAAGCATGCTTTATTTATGAAAATATAGAAACACATCAACAAAAACATAAACCACATGTCACCTAGCTATAATTCTTTGTCTTTCTAGAGAATGTAATTTACGCTTTGACAATCTTTCTTCATATGACAGGTTTCTATTTTGGGGTATTAACTTTGTTATCCTCCGCTGGACGCATTCTAGTAAATTTATAACCATGATGTGGATATACTGTGACCAAAAGTGAAGTGCATATATATCTAAATGGAGCCTACCCAGAGCAAGATATATCTGAAGAACAATGAACCAATATCTTAATTATTACTAATGTTTCAATACATAAATCCCAGTGTTCTGTTTGCCTTATTACGAACATTTATTCATTGATTTTTGTTTGTTTTAAATTCTTACTAATCATAACTCCCAGATCCCTTTCATAATTCGACTTCATAATCTCAGCACCATGCATGCATCTAGCTTATATCTTGTAACTCGATCTATCGTCATTACCTATCCTTTAAACCTTACATTTGTCAGTATTAAACGGCATCCGCCAATCTTTTGACCATATTTCAGTACCCAATTTAGATCGTTCGATCGATCAATTTAGACCTCCTTGTATCATGTATCATCATACATGATGATAAAATGATACACACTACTGGGTATGCTGATGATATAATGATACACACTAATTGTAATTTATTTGTACCCTATTTGTAAATTATATGTAAATTTGTACCCTATTTGTAATTTACACGTACATGTATAGGATGTCCATTTCTTTCTCAGATATGTCTTCTTTCTTTCTCTCCCTTTCTATTTCAGATATTTAAAAAATTATTATACCCTGATTTACCCTAAACGTTTTAATGTAGGTAATTAAAAGATTATAAAAAGGTTTTTTTAAATGTTATTTATTTACGTTCTAAGGTCGTATATAAAAATTCTCAAAAAACATTTTTAAAACGTAATTATAAACGTGCTGAAAACAATGAAATGTCGTTTTTAGAATGTTTTAAAAACGTGAAAATGTTTGCTGGGAGGCTGGATCACGATACACTCTGTCGGCTATCATCCCGATTGTCTCGTCCACAGGTACGTTGGTGAACAGTGATTCTACGTCCAACGAGGCTCTTATCCCTGTGGCCCGTGTGCCCCGCAGTTGTCAGGAGAGGCGACAAGTCGCCAATATACGTCATTCTTAAAAAAACGAATATCTTGCGAAAATGAACCTCATACTCTCTGACCAAACAAAATTCCAAAGGGTAACGAAGGACACTACAGCCGAATTGAAGGCAAAGGTCAACAAACTGATCGAAACTGTGAACGCCAAGAAATCCGGACTCCACCTGCCAAAGATTATTGGGGAATATAACCCTGGATATGCGTATGGAAATGTCAAGACACACAAGCCTGGAAACCCACTTCGGCCAATCATTAGCCAGATACCCACACCCACGTACAGACTGGCAAAGCGACTCAACGGCCTGCTGACTCTTTATGTCCCTTGCGCCTTCAGCCTGAAGTCTCCAAAGGAATTTGTTGACTTACTGCAGGGCACACGGGCCACAGGGATAAGAGCCTCGTTGGACGTAGAATCACTGTTCACCAACGTACCTGTGGACGAGACAATCGGGATGATAGCCGACAGAGTGTATCGTGATCCAGCCTGTACTCCTCTTGACATACCAGAAAATATCCTAAGGAAACTACTCCAAGCTTGTACTAAAGAGGCACCTTTCTTGAGCTCGGATGGGCACATGTATAAGCAAGTAGATGGGGTCGCCATGGGTTCTCCCCTAGGTGTCCTGTTTGCAAACTTCTACATGGGTACCATCGAGCAAAAAATCTTAGTCGACATGAACTTGAAACCGGCCATATACTGCAGGTATGTTGACGACATTTTTACACAGGTACCTAATGTCAGACATCTGCAGGAGCTGAAGGAGGCATTTGAGCAGAGTTCCGTGCTGCGTTTCACTTACGAGATGGAAAAGGATGGGAAGCTGCCCTTTCTAGATGTAACAGTCATGGAAAAGAGCGGAGGTTTCCACACTGCAGTCTACACTAAGGAAACGAACATAGGAATGTGCCTAAATGCCTACAGCGACTGCCCAGACAGGTACAAGAGGAGTGTTGTTAACGCATATGTCGACCGTGCTCTCAGCCACAGCTCAGAATGGAAGCAAGTCGACGAAGAACTCTGTAGCGTAAGGCAGGTCCTAGTCAACAACGGCTTCTCCAATGGTTTCGTCGAAGACATCATAAGAAGGAAAGTGAAACGCCATGCAACTTCTGAAGAGACAACTAACACAACACCTATACCCCCTATTAGACTATTTTGTGGGAACTTCTTTTCCACAGCTCATAAAACAGAGGAAAGGGTCCTGAAAGATATTGTTAATAGAAACGTTATCCCTACAGAAAAAAATCAGAGGATACAACTGACGATTTACTATAAAGCCAGAAAAATGGCCAGCCTACTCATGAGAAACTCTCCAGATACAAAGCAGAACGCTTTAAAAGAGACCAAAGTCGTCTATGCCTTCAAACGCCCTCTTGGGGACTGTAAGATCCAAAAAACCCAGTATATAGGCAAGACAACAACATCTCTTTCTAGGCGTTTAACGATGCATAAGCAACAGGGCTCTATTAAGGAACATATAATCTCTTCCCACAACCAAACCATCGCCAGAGAAATCCTAGTAAACAACACAGAAATCATCGATAGATACAGCGATAGCAGACGGCTTGACATTTGCGAGGCACTACACATTAAAAAAGTCAACACCAGCAATCAACAGCCAATTAATGCACAACTATATTCTACCCACCTCAAGACTCCGCTCCAATATAGAAGCATGAAGAAATATGGACCAATAGGCTTTCTACAATCACTTCCATTCAATACCCATTGTTTCGTGTTCTGTCTTGTGTTGATGAAATTAATACCCTATTAATACCACCTCACCCCATCCACCTCACTCAAATGTAGATATAAACAAATCGGAGATGTGTAAGTTCTATTCAGTTGTGTATGTGTAAACTAAAGTCTTTGAAAATGTAATAAGTTTTACGAAACGCGCTCAAGTGTCGCGTCAGACAAGAAATAAAAATGAATTTTGGAGAATTGATTTTTGAATTACCACCAACAGTGAAAAGAAATGTACGAAAGATCGAGAAAATTCGTGTTAGAATTATTAATCTTACTTTTTCGGTCATATTTAATAATATATATATATATATATATTTATATATATATATATATATATATATATATATATATATATATATATATATATATATATATATATATATATATATATATATATATATATATATATATATATTTATATATATATATATATATATTTATATATATATATATATATATATATATATATATATATATATATATATATATATATATATATATATATCATTTTAAATATATTTGACAATAACGAAACACTGATCATTTGTATATGTAAAATCCGCAGAGAAATGGGAAATGAGATGAACGTTTCGGTCGATCAAAGCCGTTGTCAACACCAGACTGACTTAAGGGATACAGCCGGAAGGGTGGAGGCCAAAAATTGAGACCTGGCTATCCCTGCCCAGGTAAAGATTTACCCAGAAACAGGTATAAATTAGTTTAGAATATTAGTTTAGTCAGAAGGATTAAGTTGTCAGAGATGACCGCTTAAGTTTGAAAGATTAAACAAACTGCTTCACTGAACAAACACGCATACATTGCGTCATTATATACCGGAATGTGAAAAATCACGGAATTTAAAGATAACACCATCAATGGTGTCCAAGAGATGTGTAAGTACTTCATTCATAATGATGTACTGCCTGAAATCTTAGCGAAGTATCCAAAATTTGCTTACTGTAGGTAATGCATGCACCTGACTGTAAAGCTGCCGCCCAGTTGGGTGGATGCGCAACAAGACTAGTAACTGTATGACTCACCCTAGATGTAAAGTGCCTTGTATTGTGACTGTTGTGAGATTCTTGTAGAATCACTTGTGATACAAAAGATTATTTTTTTATTTTTTGAGATATATACAAGAGTTGTTACATTCTTGTACAGCCACTTGTACGCATAGTGTTTCGGGCAGGTCCCTGGAATACGACCTCCGCTGCGAAGAATTTTACAACCAAGTACCCATTTTACTGTTGAGTTAAACAGAGGCTACAGTTAAGGATTTGCGCCCAGTAAATCCTCCCCGGCCAGGATATGAACCCGTGGCAAAGCACTCGCGGAACGCCAGGCGAGTGTCTTACCACTACACCACGGACTCTGGTGTATTATTGATGTGTGTATTTGGGTGGGTGATTAAATATGTATGTGTATGTATATATGTATAAGTATATATATGTACATGCATGTATGAGTATGTGTACATGTATATATAACAATAATAATTGTGTAACTTAAGTCAAAATTTTATATTTGCTTAGCTAAACGAACTAGAGGGTTCAGTTCCTAAACATATTATGTGCCTCTGTAATCCTTTACACTACCGCCCATGGGATGGGTATGGGGTACATAATAAAGAAAGAAATTTAATTGAGCAAACACCTATGATTATAATATTGTAATTAGACAGTGGAACCCCCAATCAGAGTTTTTTCTTAAACTGTTGTGAAATATTGTAATTTAAAAATGGGTCAGGTTTGTTGTTGTTGTTGTTGATTTAGGGGCGACGACGGTCGTGGGATCGGATGCGCCCCGGCGTATCCGTTAAGGGTTAATGGCGTAGCCAGGAAAGGTGAAACGCCAAGCCTAAACGCCAACCCTCGGCACCTCTCGGCCAAGGCGGCCCCCGAACACCGTCACCCGACCGAGAGAACCAGCCAGAATACGTAAAAAAAAAATCTATCAACAATCCCGTGACTCAAGGCAATATGTGCGCCTGGCGTCATATAACCGGACGATTGAATAGGGATGCCAAACGGCAGTAGCAAAGCCAAAACACAAAAACAGAACGTGCTCAGGCGGTTCCCAGGCAGAGGAGGTGAGACGTCCGCTCGTCGTCAAGGTTGAACCAGGAATCCGGGTCAGGTTTATACTTACCAGTACTAACTTTGAGAAGATTTGGACACTGATTAGGGCAGACTTAATCAAATTCCGTTCCACGAAACCACTGCAATTGGTAATGCTTTTCGCTCCTTCCTAATTAACAGTGTGATCACACAAACTTGTGTGTAGATAAAATGCACTAGAATTTTGCGCAGTTATAATACTATTTGCGTGTTGGGACAAACGCAATTGTAAGGAATTTCCTGTTGGTTCAAGGTACACAGACTCAAAATCATTGCAGGGAATCGAATTCACACAACCTGCTGCACCAGGGGAGTTTTTTTTAATTAAATTGGACTTGATCGTACGATTAGTGAATACCAAATAGATATTAAGATTCATAAAAACCAGGGAAAGTTTTTCATGTCATACCACATGTCACGTGACAACAGAACTCCACCAGCCAAAGATTATCGGGGAATTCAAACCTGGTTACGCATATAGGAATGTTCAGACCTACAAGCCTGCAAGCCATCAACTTCATTGATCTTGGTCACACGGGCTGGGTGCTTCAAATTTACCTCTTCAATAAGGATAACAGTGCCTGAGGAAGCCAAGAATCGACTCACGTCTGTGTAAATACCTGCTGAAGACTCTAAGTGGGTCGAGGAGGCCTACCTTTCCAGCAGTGCAATAGAATCAACTGAAAAAGGTGTGTTCTTTTGGCGGGAGGCGTGCGAGGGAGGGGGGAAGTACAAAGGCCAGGGCGAGGATAATCCCAGTGCCACCATAAACAATAACCTCCAGGCGGGGAGGAGGCCTCAACTGGAGGGAGAGAAGGGGAGGCTCACAAACCTGCTTGTATTACAGCAGGCTTGGAGGTGAATATATGTGTCTTTTCAGATGTACGGTGAGTTTGTAGTGCTAAACATAATGCACCAGTGAAACTTCGTGTTAATTGTGAGTGACCGCTGCCTGTGACGGGCACCCCCCCCCCCTCCCTTTCCAAGCCTCTCGAAGATCTTGCCAGTCTATCTATCAACCCACTCCCGGCGGCTGACCCGACGTCCACCGTCACCCCACGGCTACCGTCATCCCACTGCCACCCCACGCCCACAGTCACCCGACGCCCACCTACGTCACACGCCCTGCGGCTCCACCACCAGGAAAGGGTGGACGGATACATGTGGTGTGGTCAAGAGAGGGAGAGGGTCACCAGTGTGCCAATGATTGTTTGAAAAAGATGAATTGATTCCAGCCCGGTGGTGAACACTGCGAGTATCGTGTTGAGTGCACCACACCCAGTGAGCCAGAATACAGTCACCAGTGTGTGGTGATATAAAAGGAAATTATCCAAGACTCGAGTGCCACCCCCCAAACCCTCCCTCCACCCCCCAATGTGAAGTGTTTTTCCGCTCCCCTGTAGTGGGTGTGGTGTCTTCCACTCCCCCTCCCCCTACCTCCTACGATCAGGCGATCACGCCTTTCCCTCCCTGCCCATGCCAGCACACAGCCTCCCATGCATCCCCATCCCCACCCACCATCTTCACGTGCCCACCCACCCAAGGCATCTGCCTAGACATGGCGCATGGTATATGGAACTACCAGGTTCCATCCAGCTAGGAGGGAAGCAACACTCAGGAGCCTGATGCTCCTGAGTGCTGAGTTTTGAGCCCGGAGCAAATGAAACGATTTCGTCCGAGGTTTATAACGAAATCGTTTCATTTGCTCCGGGCTCCTCAGGAGGGTACACAGGGGTAAGACCTCAACATGTGAAGGAAATGGTGAACCCTGTTCTTGGCCCAGCTGCAGAAGCGCTCTTGACAGAAATCACAATGTTTGTCAACAACTGCCTCGCCGGGTTAATCCCTGATGAAATCAAACCATTCTTCTTTGGTACATCTCTATGTGCCCTGAAAAGGAAGGATGGGGGGGATCAGACCCATTGCCGTTGGTAATACCCTTCACCGCCTAGTTGCAAGGGCTGCTGTCAGAAGTATCCGAATGGAAGCAGCCACCATGCTGCAACCCAACCAGCTGTGGTTTGGAGTCCCCCATGGCTGTGAAGCAGCAGCTCATGTTGCACGAGCCTACATTAGTTCTCTTACTGAAGACCAGGCAGTAGTAAAATTAGATTTCAAAAACACTTTCAACTCGGTCAAAAGGGATGTAGTCCTGACCGCAATCCAGGAACATTGCCCAAGCATTCTGCCCTTTGTGTCAGCAGGTTACAGCATAGACTCAACCTTCCTGTTTGGCGAACACGAAGTCACCTCAGCAAACGGAATTCAACAGGAAGACCAATTGCACCTTTCTTCTTTTGCATAGCGGTTCGAGATATCAAAAGCAGACTAAAATGAGCTCAACGTCTGGTTCCTGGATGATGGCACTCTGGTAGGCACACAAGACTCCCTGCTGGAAGATCTGCAGCTGGTGAAGTCACACGGGAAGACCCTGGATTTCGTTCTTAACCCCTCCAAGTGCGAAGTTAAAAATGATGAGCTCCTCAAGTCAATATTCAAGAAGGCACTCAACTAAGATTTAGAAGACAGTCATTGGGACCAAGCAACACTACCAGTGAGATTCGGGGGAATAGGCATATGAAAGGCAACTGAGGAAGCACTTCCAGAATGTACAGCAGCCAACGAATTAGTAGGGCAGATCCTACTGGAACGTATGAGAAACACAGCGGGAACTCATGATCAAAAGTTCATCGAAGCAGCCAGTCAATGGAAAACCATTGCACACCCTCTACCCCGACCACAGGCCCTAAAAATCCACAAGTAGGCCCCACTGGGATAGCCCCATAATGAAAAAGACCTCCACAACAATGCTTGAAAATGCAGATGCTGAGAACAAAGCCTGCCTCCTAGCAGTAACAGCACTCCATGCCACAGTTTTTTTTATTTGCTGTGCCCAATCCAGCCCTGGGAACTCGCCTCAATCAAGACGCCCTCAGCATTGGAGTTGCCATTTGCCATGCCGCCCCTATTCTCACCGAACGTAGATGCATCTGTGGAATGGCGATGGCAGAGCAATATGGTCGTCATAGTCTGGTATGTCGTAAATCCCAGGGTAAGACTGCAAGACATGAAGAAGTCAACAAAAAACATCAAGAGGAGCCTCGCCACGGCCCGCTGCCTAGCACAAAGAGAACCACACTTATTCAGATCCAACGAACCTCTGAAGCACCCAGAAAGCTTACCATCCTTCCTTAGAAGGATGGTAAGCAAGTGGTGTGGGACTACACATGCGCTTCCACAATGGCCAGTACCTACCTCTACCACAGTACAGGCGAAAGGGGGCGGCGCTACTTCTTTCAGGGAATCACAGAAAACCATCAAATACAGAGGTCTGGCACACTGCTACAGCTTTATTCTGATCGGTTTGGAGACCCTCGGTTCGTGAGGGAAATGTGCATTGTTAGTTCCTGAAGGAATTGGAGGACAAATTTATCAGCGCTACAAAGGACCAGAGAGTGAAAAGTTTCTTTTTCTAGCACCTCAGTGTCGCGATTCAGAGGGGAAATGCCTGTTGTATCTTGGGCAAGAATCCAACTTCGGAGGAATTCAAAGAAGTGACCGAATGCAACAATGATCGAATCTTTCCGTAACATTTAGCAGTGTTTCCATCGGCGTGTTTTTCATTTTACTTGCACAGTATTGGTTGTGTTGTGTATGTGTTAATGCCACATTTTCTAATCATGTAATCTTGTACAATATATTTCCCTATATATATAAATATATATGGGGTGGTAGGAGAAGACAATATGTGCCCGTGTGCACGAGAGAGCCCGACAAGGCTCTCCCGGATGCTGCATATCGTCATCTTTGAGGCACACTTACTTCATGGGTGTGAATACGTGACTACAGGTGCTCTTTTCATGAGTGTGAACACGTGACAACAGGTGCTCTCTTCATGAGTGTGAACACGTGACTACAGGTGCTCACTTCATGGGTGTGAATACGTGACTACAGGTGCTCACTTCATGGGTGTGAACACGTGACAACAGGTGCTCACTTCATGGGTGTGAATACGTGACAACAGGTGCTCTCTTCATGTTTGTGAACACGTGACAACAGGTGCTCACTTCAAGGGTGTGAACACGTGACAACAGGTGCTCACTTCATGGGTGTGAATACGTGACAACAGGTGCTCTCTTCATGTTTGTGAACACGTGACAACAGGTGCTCACTTCAAGGGTGTGAACACGTGACAACATGTGCTCTCTTCATGTTTGTGAACACGTGACAACAGGTGCTCACTTCAAGGGTGTGAACACGTGACAACAGGTGTTCACTTCATGGATGTGAACACGTGACAACAGGTGCTCTCTTCATGAGTGTGAACACGTGACAACAGGTGCTCACTTCAAGGGTGTGAATACGTGACAACAGGTGCTCACTTCAAGGGTGTGAATACGTGACAACAGGTGCTCTCTTCATGTTTGTGAACACGTGACAACAGGTGCTCACTTCATGGGTGTGAATACGTGACTACAGGTGCTCACTTCAAGGGTGTGAACACGTGACAACAGGTGCTCACTTCATGGGTGTGAACACGTGACAACAGGTGCTCACTTCATGGGTGTGAATACGTGACAACAGGTGCTCACTTCATGGGTGTGAATACGTGACAACAGGTGCTCACTTCATGGGTGTGAACACGTGACAACAGGTGCTCACTTCATGGGTGTGAATACGTGACTACAGGTGCTCACTTCAAGGGTGTGAACACGGTACAACAGGTGCTCACTTCATGGGTGTGAATACGTGACAACAGGTGCTCACTTCATGGGTGTGTTAATACGTGACAACAGGTGCTCTCTTCATGTTTGTGAACACGTGACAACAGGTGCTCACTTCAAGGGTGTGAACACGTGACAACAGGTGCTCACTTCATGGGTGTGAATACGTGACAACAGGTGCTCTCTTCATGTTTGTGAACACGTGACAACAGGTGCTCACTTCAAGGGTGTGAACACGTGACAACAGGTGCTCTCTTCATGTTTGTGAACACGTGACAACAGGTGCTCACTTCAAGGGTGTGAACACGTGACAACAGGTGCTCACTTCATGGATGTGAACACGTGACAACAGGTGCTCACTTCATGGGTGTGAACACGTGACAATAGGTGCTCACTTCAAGGGTGTGAACATGCGACTACAGGTGTGAACATGCGACTACAGGTGTTCACTTCATAAGTGTGAACACGTGACAACACCTGGTTACTGAGTCTGATTTCTCATCTTAGTGACGTTAATCCCTTTCTCGTAAATTAGGTATTATTCCAGGTGATATTTGAGTGAGTGGCCTGACATTGTATTTGAGTGCAGTGTCAGGAGAAGTTGCAGCACGAGAGGGTGACTACTCTGCTAGTGTTATTATTGTTGTTGCATGTTTTATTTATCACACTGTGATCAACTTGGGGGTTCCTGACCGGAAGTTCCCATCCTGTTTGCAGTTCTGATAAGTTGGGGAGGCTCTGTCTGGGGAGATTTTCCCCATGTTAGTTATGGTCCCTATTTGTATGTATATATGTGTGTGTTTATATGAATTCACCTAGTTGTGCTTGCAGGGGGTTGTGCTCTGCTCTTTTAGCTCGCCTCTAAACTGTCAATCAACGAGTAATTTTAATTACTTTTTCCTACACATATACCCACACTCCCAGGAAGCAGCCAGTAACAGCTGTATTACTCTCAGGCAACTATTTACTGCTAGGTAACAGGGGCATCAGGGTGAAACAAACTGTGCCCAATTGTCTCCACCGGCGCCGGGAATCGAACCCCGGTCCACACGACTGCGTATACAGTGTGCTGTCCAATGAGCCACCAGCGCCCCATGTATGTATGTATGTATGTATGTATGTATGTATGTATGTATGTATGTATGTATGTATGTATGTATGTATGTATGTATGTATGTATGTATGTATGTTTGTATGTATGTATGTATGTAAGTTTGTATGTATGTATGTATGTAAGTTTGTATGTATGTATGTATGTAAGTTTGTATGTATGTATGTATGTAAGTTTGTATGTATGTATGTATGTAAGTTTGTATGTATGTATGTACTCACCTAGTTGTGCTTGCGGGGGTTGAGCTCTGCCTCTTTGGTCCCGCCTCTCAACCGTCAATCAACAGGTGTACAGGTTCCTGAGCCTATTGGGCTCTATCATATCTACACTTGAAACTGTGTATGGAGTCAGCCTCCACCACATCACCCCCTAATGCATTCCATTTGTCAACCACTCTGACACTAAAAAAGTTCTTTCTAATATCTCTGTGGCTCATTTGGGCGCTCAGTTTCCACCTGTGTCCCCTTGTGCGTGTGCCCCTTGTGTTAAATGACCTGTCTTTATAAACCCTGTCGATTCCCTTGAGAATCTTGAATGTGGTGATCATGTCCCCCCCTAACTCTTCTGTCTTCGAACGAAGTGAGGTTTAATTCCCGTAGTCTCTCTTCGTAGCTCATACCTCTCAGCTCGGGTACTAGTCTGGTGGCAAACCTTTGAACCTTTTCCAGTTTAGTCTTAGGCTTGACTAGATATGGACTCCATGCTGGAGCCGCATACTCCAGGATTGGTCGGACTTATGTGGTATATAATGTTCTGAAAGATTCCTTACACAAGTTTCTAAAGGCCGTTCTTATGTGAGCCAACCTGGCATATGCTGCTGCTGTTATCCTCTTGATATGAGCTTCAGGGGACAGGTCTGGCGTGTGATCAACCCCCAGGTCTTTCTCTCTCTCTGACTCTTGAAGTATTTCATCTCCCAAGTGATACCTTGTATCTGGTCTCCTGCTTCCTACCCCTATCTTCATTACATTACATTTGCTTGGGTTAAACTCTAACAGCCATTTGTTCGACCATTCCTGCAGTTTGTCCAGGACTTCTTGAAGCCTCAAGCTATCCTCCTCTGTCTTAATCCTTCTCATAATTTTGGCTTCGTCAGCAAACATCGAGAGGAATAAGTCTATACCCTCTGGGAGATCATTTACGTATGTCAGAAACAGGATAGGTCCAAATATGTATGTATGAATGTGTTTGTCTTCCACATATCCATCGGTTTATGCGTCGATCTATCCATCTGTCTATCTACTCATCTATCCATCAATCTATTCATCTATCTATCAATCTGTCTGTGTATCCATTGATCAGTCCATCTCTCCATCTAGTCACTTGGACTGGACGGAGGAGCAACGGTCTTGTTTCATGCAGGTCCGCGTTCAATCCCCGACTGTCCAAATGGTTGAGCGCTATTCCTTTTCCCCCACCCCCCGTCCCATCCCAAATCCTTATCCTGATCCCTTCCAATTGCTATTTAGTTGTAATGGCTTGGCCTTTTCCCCTGATAATTCCCTCCCTCTCTCTCTCTCTCAATTACACACATATATACTCCATCTAGTGTTTCATATATCCATCTTTCTATTCATCAAGCCACCTATCCGTCCTCTTGCTATGCATCCGTGAATATATATTAAGAAGCGCTGAAACAACTGTATGGGTGTAAGAAGTGTTATAATGTTCAGAATAAAAACTGTATGTTAATCACACGCTAATATTTTGCACTTTGTTCCCACACGACTCCCTTAACATGTTGAGTTGTTGTATATAAATGTTAATATTTCTTAAAGTATTTGTTTGGCCGTCCCGACCATCCAGTCCTTCCCGACCATCCTGTCCTTGCCGACCATCTTGGCCTTCCCGGCCATCCTGTCCTTCCCGACCATCCTGTCCTTCCCGACCATCCTGTCCTTCCCGACCATCCTGTCCTTCCCGACCATCCTGTCCTTCCCGACCATCCTGTCCTTCCCGACCATCCTGTCCTTCCCGACCATCCTGTCCTTCCCGACCATCCTGTCCTTGCCGACCATCCTGGCCTTCCCGGCCATCCTGTCCTTCCCGACCATCCTGTCCTTCCCGACCATCCTGTCCTTGCCGACCATCCTGGCCTTCCCGGCCATCCTGTCCTTCCCGACCATCCTGTCCTTCCCGACCATCCTGTCCTTGCCGACTATCCTGGCCTTCCCGGCCATCCTGTCCTTCCCGACCATCCTGTCCTTCCCGACCATCCTGTCCTTCCCGACCATCCTGTCCTTCCCGACCATCCTGTCCTTCCCGACCATCCTGTCCTTGCCGACCATCCTGGCCTTCCCGGCCATCCTGTCCTTCCCGACCATCCTGTCCTTCCCGACCATCCTGTCCTTCCCGACCATCCTGTCCTTCCCGACCATCCTGTCCTTCCCGACCATCCTGTCCTTCCCGACCATCCTGTCCTTCCCGACCATCTTGGCCTTCCCGGCCATCCTGTCCTTCCCGACCATCCTGTCCTTCCCGACCATCCTGTCCTTCCCGACCATCCTGTCCTTCCCGACCATCCTGTCCTTCCCGACCATCCTGTCCTTCCCGACCATCCTGGCCTTCCCGACCATCCTGTCCTTGCCGACCATCCTGGCCTTCCCGGCCATCCTGTCCTTCCCGACCATCCTGTCCTTCCCGACCATCCTGTCCTTGCCGACTATCCTGGCCTTCCCGACCATCCTGTCCTTCCCGACCATCCTGTCCTTCCCGACCATCCTGTCCTTCCCGACCATCCTGTCCTTCCCGACCATCCTGTCCTTGCCGACTATCCTGGCCTTCCCGACCATCCTGTCCTTCCCGACCATCCTGTCCTTCCCGACCATCCTGTCCTTGCCGACTATCCTGGCCTTCCCGACCATCCTGTCCTTCCCGACCATCCTGTCCTTCCCGACCATCCTGTCCTTGCCGACTATCCTGTCCTTCCCGACCATCCTGTCCTTCCCGACCATCCTGTCCTTCCCGACCATCCTGTCCTTCCCGACCATCCTGTCCTTGCCGACTATCCTGGCCTTCCCGACCATCCTGTCCTTCCCGACCATCCTGTCCTTCCCGACCATCCTGTCCTTCCCGACCATCCTGTCCTTCCCGACCATCCTGTCCTTCCCGACCATCCTGTCCTTCCCGACCATCCTGTCCTTGCCGACTATCCTGGCCTTCCCGGCCATCCTGTCCTTCCCGACCATCCTGTCCTTCCCGACCATCCTGTCCTTGCCGACCATCCTGGCCTTCCCGGCCATCCTGTCCTTCCCGACCATCCTGTCCTTCCCGACCATCCTGTCCTTGCCGACCATCCTGGCCTTCCCGGCCATCCTGTCCTTCCCGACCATCCTGTCCTTCCCGACCATCCTGTCCTTGCCGACCATCCTGTCCTTCCCGGCCATCTTGTCCTTGCCGACCATCCTGGCCTTCCCGGCCATCCTGTCCTTCCCGACCATCCTGTCCTTCCCGACCATCCTGTCCTTGCCGACCATCCTGTCCTTCCCGACCATCCTGTCCTTCCCGACCATCCTGTCCTTGCCGACCATCCTGTCCTTCCCGACCATCCTGTCCTTCCCGACCATCCTGTCCTTCCCGACCATCCTGTCCTTGCCGACCATCCTGGCCTTCCCGGCCATCTTGTCCTTCCCGACCATCCTGGCCTTCCCGACCATCCTGTCCTTCCCGACCATCCTGTCCTTCCCGACCATCCTTTCCTTCCCGACCATCTTGTCCTTCCCGACCATCCTGTCCCTCCCGACCATCCTGTCCTTCCCGACCATCCTGTCCTTCCCGACCATCCTGGCCTTCCCGACCATCCTGTCCCTCCCGACCAACCATCCTGGCCATCCCGACCATCCTGTCCTCGTATCCCAGTTCATACCCCGATACTTTTAGGTGAGCACAGTTGCAAGCGTCTGACCTTCAGCATTGGACAGACAGACAAACAAAGGGTCAGACAGACATTCTCTTCTTCACCACAGCATCATTACTTCCTGTGTCTCATCTCTATGTCTTTTTTCCACAATATTTCTCACTTTTCATCTAATATCGCTCTGCTATCCCGATGTGTCCGACATTTATTTGGTACTCACATATTCCACCACTCGAAATTATATCCATTCCCTTGTGTTTTTACCATTTTCTCTTTATATGTAGTTCATGTTTACGTCTCATTACTGTGTTTCTTCTTTCTATCTTTACTACTGCTTCCTCTCTCCCTGTGTTTCAGTTTTTACGTCTTCACCCTCTTGACCTCATTGGTCCATCACCTCCTGTGTGTACACTCCCAGTGTCTAATGTCTCTGTGTTTACCATTCATGGTTGTTGCCTAAACGTGCTCATCCCATGTCTCTCTTCTTCGTTCTCAACTCTTGGTCTTCACTATCAGCGATTCTCTGCTCTTTATCCCTGCGTATCTCCCCCTTCATCCTGAACTCTTGTTTGTTACATCTTAGTCTTAGCATTGTGTCTCACTATTATGGCAACACCACGTATCACTATTCATTCCTCACTTATCTGCACTCCTCTAGCTGTAACTATTTTCTTAATCTATGCTATACTCGTCACGTGGTATGTAAATGTCTACATTTCTTTTCTTAGGTTCATATTTTTGCAGAATCCTCTGCATTTATTATGTGCTCTTGTTGCATGTTTTCAATGATAGTTTTGGAATCTGAATGTATGATGACATGCCGTCCATCATCAGCAAGGACGTGTTCTAAACATTTCTGAATGTCTACCATCTGTGTTTGTAAAGTTGATCGCACGTTTTAGTCTCTACCAATAGGATTTCCTGCCTAAACTGCAACTCCAAATTCTTGTCTCTCCTGGTATACTGAGTTGGTATACTGATATGAATGTTAAGTATATGAAGCTCTAGGATACCATGTATTCATCAATATATATTGTTTATCTTTGTTGTGAATCATAGCAGATGGGAATCTGATTCTTCTTTCATTGAAGAGCCAAAATGTTAAAGCGTGTTGGTAAATATTCACACGGTGCTTGCACAACGAAATCTACCAGTGTTTCCTAGTCACCTTTCTCACTGATTATATTTGTGATATCAAATGTATTGATGGCATTTGTTGTAAAATGTTGTTGTTGTTGCTAAAGATTCGCTACCTGAAACAATAAGGTCCAAGTAGCACGGGCTATGGTGAGCCCGTCGTGTAAAATGTGTCAACCAGTTGCTATTGGAGGCACATATGAACAGTGTTACAGCTCCACTAAGTGTATGGTATGTTATTGTTAACTTTTCTCAGTGAAGTCAGTATTTTGGTCACAATGTATTGAGCAAAGCCTTTTATCTAAATTGTAACCGCTGTTAGTTTGGTTTCTTCAGCTAAGTATTTTAGGCCATCATGGATTCCTCCACTGTAAGATGCACTGCGTTGTTCAGAAATTTGCTATCAGAATTGCTCATTTTACACCCCCATATTGAATTTGCTTTTAAATATTGAATGATCATTCCACACTAAGATATAACCCATTAACGGATACAGTTGTGAATGTGTAGGTGGTGAATGTTTGCTGACATAACTGAAACAGTGGATCTTGTTATGTCTAAAATTTCGATAACTGCACATGACACGTTACAATTGTTCTGATTACCGGACTGTGTTCTAATATGTGTTGAGATAAAAATCTAATGTTTGGAATTTTTTCTTTTACATTTTTAATGGTTTTTAAAGGCAACAAATGAAAGGATCCTTTTAAAGAAGAAACGATTGATTTTACATGTTGTTCTATCTTTGTATGGGGTTGAGAAGCCCATATAGTCTCATGATTCATGGTGTTGAGATCCCCATATGACCTCATGATTCATGGTGTTGAGGTCCCCATATATCCTCATGATTCATGGTATTGAGAACCCTATATAGCCCCATGATTCATGGTGTTGAGAACCCCATATAGCCCCATGATTCATGGTGCTGAGAACCCCATATGACCTCATGATTCATGGTGTTGAGAACCCCATATAGTCTCATGATTCATGGTGTTGTGAACCTCATATAGCCCCCCATGATTCATGGTGTTGAGAAACCCATATGGCCTCATGATTCATGGTGTTGA
The DNA here is from genome assembly GCF_040958095.1 of Procambarus clarkii. Lineage (NCBI taxonomy): Eukaryota > Metazoa > Arthropoda > Malacostraca > Decapoda > Cambaridae > Procambarus > Procambarus clarkii. Next base: position 2,078,762 of record NC_091210.1, on the reverse strand, counting down.
GAACCCCATATAGCCTCATGATTCATGGTGTTGAGAACCTCATATAGCCCCATGATTCATGGTGTTGAGAACCCCATATGGCCTCATGATTCATGGTGTTGAGAACCCCATATAGCCTCATGATTCATGGTGATGAGAACTTCATATAGCCCCATGAATCATTGTGTTGAGAACCCCATATGGCCTCATGATTCATGGTGTTGAGAACCCCATATAGCCTCATGATTCATGGTGTTGAGAACCCCATATAGCCCCATGATTCATGGTGTTGAGAACCCCATATGGCCTCATGATTCATGGTGTTGAGAACCCCATATAGCCTCATGATTCATAGTGTTGAGAACCCCATATAGCCTCATGATTCATGGTGTTGAGAACCCCATATAGCCTCATGATTCATGGTGTTGAGAACCCCATATAGCCTCATGATTCATGGTGTTGAGAACTTCATATAGCCTCATGATTCATGATGTTGAGAACCCCATATAGCCTCATGATTCATGGTGTTGAGAACCCCATATAGCCTCATGATTCATTCTGTTGAGAACCTCATATAGCCTCATGATTCATTATGATGAGAACCCCATATAGCCCCATGATTCTTGGTGTTGAGAACCCCATATATCCTCATGATTCATGGTGTTGAGATCTCCATACATCCTCATGATTCATGGTGTTGAGAACCCCATATAGCCTCATGATTCATGATGATGGGAACCCCATATAGCCTCATGATTCATGATGTTGAGAACCCCATATGGCCTCATGATTCATGATGAGGAGAACCCCATATAGCCCCATGATTCATGGTGTTGAGAACCCCATATAGCCTCATGATTCATGATGAGGAGAACCCCATATAGCCCAATGATTCATGGTGTTGAGAACCCCATATAGCCTCATGATTCATGGCGTTTAGAACCTCATATAGCCCCATGATTCATGGTGTTGAGAACCCCATATAGTCTCATGATTCATGGTGCTGACAACCCCATATAGCCTCATGATTCATGGTGTTGAGAACCCCATATGGCGTCATGATTCATGGTGTTGAGAACCTCATATAGCCTAATGATTCATGGTGTTGAGAACCTCATATAGCCCCATGATTCATGGTGTTGAGAACCCCATATAGTCTCATGATTCATGGTGCTGACAACCCCATATAGCCTCATGATTCATGGTGTTGAGAACCTCATATAGCCCCATGATTCATGGTGTTGAGAACCCCATATGGCGTCATGATTCATGGTGTTGAGAACCTCATATAGCCTAATGATTCATGGTGTTGAGAACCTCATATAGCCCCATGATTCATGGTGTTGAGAACCCCATATGGCCTCATGATTCATGGTGTAGAGAACCCCATATAGCCTCATGATTCATGGTGTTGAGAACCTCATATAGCCCCATGATTCATGGTGTTGAGAACCCCATATGGCGTCATGATTCATGGTGTTGAGAACCTCATATAGCCTAATGATTCATGGTGTTGAGAACCTCATATAGCCCCATGATTCATGGTGTTGAGAACCCCATATGGCCTCATGATTCATGGTGTAGAGAACCCCATATAGCCTCATGATTCATGATGTTGAGAACCCCATATAGCCTCATGATTCATGGTGTTAAAAACCCCATATAGCCTCATGATTCATGGTGTTGAGAACCTTATATAGCCTCATGATTCATTTTGATGAGAACCCCATATAGCCCCATGATTCATGGTGTTGAGAACCCCATATGACCTCATGATTCATGGTGTTGAGAACCCCATATAGCCCCATGATTCATGGTGTTGAGAACCCCATATAGCCTCATGATTCATGGTGTTGAGAACCCCATATAACCTAATGATTCATGGTGTTGAGATCCCCATATAGCCCCATGATTCATGGTGTTAAGAACCCCATATAGTCTCATGATTCATGGTGTGGAGATCCCCATATGACCTCATGATTCATGGTGTTGAGGTCCCCATATGTCCTCATGATTCATGGTATTGAGATCCCTATATAGCACCATGATTCATGGTGTTGAGAACCCCATATAGCCCCATGATTCATGGTGCTGAGAACCCCATATGACCTCATGATTCATGGTGTTGAGAACCCCATATAGTCTCATGATTCATGGTGATGAGAACCTCATATAGCCCCCCATGATTCATAGTGTTGAGAACCCCATATGGCCTCATGATTCATGGTGTTGAGAACCCCATATAGCCTCATGATTCATGGTGTTGAGAACCTCATATAGCCCCATGATTCATGGTGTTGAGAACCCAATATGGCCTCATGATTCATGGTGTTGAGAACCCCATATAGCCTCATGATTCATGGAGATGAGAACTTCATATAGCCCCATGAATCATGATGTTGAGAACCCCATATGGCCTCATGATTCATGGTGTTGAGAACCCCATATAGCCTCATGATTCATGGCGTTGAGAACCCCATATAGCCCCATGATTCATGGTGTTGAGAACCCCATATGGCCTCATGATTCATGGTGTTGAGAACCCCAAATAGCCTCATGATTCATGGTGTTGAGAATCCCATATAGCCTCATGATTCAGGGTGTTGAGAACCCAATTTAGCCTCATGATTCATGGTGTTGAGAACCCCATATAACCTCATGATTCATTGAGTTGAGAACCCCATATAGCCTCATGATTCATGGTGTTAAGAACCTCATATAGCCTCATGATTCATGATGTTGAGAACCCCATATAGCCTCATGATTCATGGTGTTGAAAACTTCATATAGCCTCATGATTCATGATGTTGAGAACCCCATATAGCTTCATGATTCATGGTGTTGGGAACCCCATATAGCCTCATGATTCATTGTGTTGAGAACCTCATATAGCCTCATGATTCATTATGATGAGAACCCCATATAGCCCCATGATTCATAGTGTTGAGAACCCCATATATCCTCATGATTCATGGTGTTAAGAACTCCATACATCCTCATGATTCATGGTGTTGAGAACCCCATATAGCCTCATGATTCATGATGATGAGAACCCGATATAGCCTCATGATTCATGGTGTTGAGAACCCCATATTGCCTCATGATTCATGATGAGGAGAACCCCATATAGCCCCATGACTCATGGTGTTGAGAACCCCATATAGCCTCATGATTCATGATGATGGGAACCCCATATAGCCTCATGTTTCATGATGTTGAGAACCCCATATGGCCTCATGATTCATAATGAGGAGAACCCCATATAGCCCCATGAATCATGGTGTTGAGAACCCCATATAGCCTCATGATTCATGATGAGGAGAACCCCATATAGCCCAATGATTCATGGTGTTGAGAACCCCATATGGCCTCATGATTCATGGTGTTGAGAACCCCATACAGCCTCATGATTCATGGTGTTTAGAACCTCATATAGCATCATGATTCATGGTGTTGAGAACCCCATATAGTCTCATGATTCATGGTGTTGAGAACCCCATATAGCCTCATGATTCATGGTGTTGAGAACCTCATATAGGCCCATGATTCATGGTGTTGAGAACCCCATATGGCGTCATGATTCATGGTGTTGAGAACCCCATATAGCCTAATGATTCATGGTGTTGAGAACCCCATATAGCCCCATGATTCATGGTGTTGAGAACCCCATATGGCCTCATGATTCATTGTGTTGAGAACCCCATATAGCCTCATGATTCATGATGTTGAGAACCCCATATAGCCTCATGATTCATGGTGTTAAAAACCCCATATAGCCTCATGATTCATGGTGTTGAGAACCTTATATAGCCTCATGATTCATTTTGATGAGAACCCCATATAGCCCTATGATTCATGGTGTTGAGAACCCCATATGACCTCATGATTCATGGTGTTGAGAACCCCATATAGCCCCATGATTCATGGTGTTGAGAACCCCATATAGCCTCATGATTCATGGTGTTGAGAACCCCATATAACCAAATGATTCATGGTGTTGAGATCCCCATATAGCCCCATGATTCATGGTGTTGAGAACCCCATATAGTCTCATGATTCATGGTGTAGAGATCCCCATATGACCTCATGATTCATGGTGTTGAGGTCCCCATATATCCTCATGATTCATGGTTTTGAGATCCCTATATAGCCCCATGATTCATGGTGTTGAGAACCCCATATAGCCCCATGATTCATGGTGCTGAGAACCCCATATAGTCTCATGATTCATGGTGATGAGAACCTCATATAGCCCCCCATGATTCATGGTGTTGAGAACCCATATGGCCTCATGATTCATGGTGTTGAGAACCCCATATAGTCTCATGATTCATGGTGTTGAGAACCTTATATAGCCCCATGATTCATGGTGTTGAGAACCCCATATGGCCTCATGATTCATGGTGTTGAGAACCCCATATAGCCTCATGATTCATGGTGATGAGAACTTCATATAGCCCCATGAATCATGGTGTTGAGAACCCCATATGGCCTCATGATTCATGGTGTTGAGAACCCCATATAGCCTCATGATTCATGGTGTTGAGAACCCCATATAGCCCCATGATTCATGGTGTTGAGAACCCCATATGGCCTCATGATTCATGGTGTTGAGAACCCCAAATAGCCTCATGATTCATGGTGTTGAGAACCCCATATAGCCTCATGATTCAGGGTGTTGAGAACCCAATATAGCCTCATGATTCATGGTGTTGAGAACCCCATATAGCCTCATGATTCATGGTGTTGAGAACCCCATATAGCCTCATGATTCATGATGTTGAGAACCCCATATAGCCTCATGATTCATGGTGTTGAAAACTTCATATAGCCTCATGATTCATGATGCTGAGAACCCCATATAGCCTCATGATCCATGGTGTTGGGAACCCCATATAGCCTCATGATTCATTGTGTTGAGAACCTCATATAGCCTCATGATTCATTATGATGAGAACCCCATATAACCCCATGATTCATAGTGTTGAGAACCCCATATATCCTCATGATTTATGGTGTTAAGAACTCCATACATCCTCATGATTCATGGTGTTGAGAACCCCATATAGCCTCATGATTCATGATGATGAGAACCCGATATAGCCTCATGATTCATGGTGTTGAGAACCCCATATTGCCTCATGATTCATGATGAGGAGAACCCCATATAGCCCCATGACTCATGGTGTTGAGAACCCCATATAGCCTCATGATTCATGATGAGGAGAACCCCATATAGCCCCATGATTCATGGTGTTGAGAACCCAATATGGCCTCATGATTCATGGTGTTGAGAACCCCATATAGCCTCATGATTCATGGTGTTGAGAACCTCATATAGCCTCATGATTCATTATGATGAGAACCCCATATAGCCCCATGATTCATGGTGTTGAGAACCCCATATATCCTCATGATTTATGGTTTTTGAGAACTCCATATATCCTCATGATTCATGATGTTAAGAACCCCATATAGCCTCATGATTCATAATGAAGAGAACCCCATATAGCCTCATGATTCATGGTGTTGAGAACCCCTTATGGCCTCATGATTCATGATGAGGAGAACCCCATATAGCCCCATGGTTCATGGTGTTGAGAACCCCATATAGCCTCATGATTCATGATGAGGAGAACCCCATATAGCCCCATGATTCATGGTGTTGAGAAACCCATATGGCCTCATGAATCATGGTGTTGAGAACCCCATATAGCCTCATGATTCATGGTGTTGAGAACCTCATATAGCTAATGATTCATGGTGTTGAGAACCTCATATAGTCTCATGATTCATGGTGTTGAGAACCCCATATAGCCTCATGATTCATGGTGTTGATAACCTCATATAGCCCCATGATTCATGGTGTTGAGAACCCAATATGGCCTCATGATTCATGGTGTTGAGAAGCCCATATAGCCTCATGATTCATGGTGTTGAGAACCCCATATAGCCTCATACTTCATGGTGTTGAGAACCCCATATGGCCTCATGATTCATGGTGTTGAGAACCCCATATAGCCTCATGATTCATGATGTTGAGAACCCCATATAGCCTCATGATTCATGGTGTTAAGAACCCCATATAGCCCCATGACTCATGGTGTTGAGAACCCCATATAGTCTCATGATTCATGGTGTTGAGATCCCCATATGTCCTCATGATTCATAGTGTTGAGGTCCCCATATATCCTCATGATTCATGGTATTGAGAACCCTATATAGCCCATGATTCATGGTGTTGAGAAACCCATATTGCCCCATGATTCATGGTGCTGAGGACCCCACATGACCTCATGATTCATGGTGTTGAGAACCCCAAATAGTCTCATGAGTCATGGTGTGGAGAAACTCATATAGCCCCCCATGATTCATGGTGTTGAGAAACCTATATGGCCTCATGATTCATGGTGTTGAGAACCCCATATAGCCTCATGATTCATGGTGTTAAAAACCCCATATAGCCTCATGATTCATGGTGTTGAGAACCTTATATAGCCTCATGATTCATTTTGATGAGAACCCCATATAGCCCCATGATTCATGGTGTTGAGAACCCCATATGACCTCATGATTCATGGTGTTGAGAACCCCATATAGCCCCATGATTCATGGTGTTGAGAACCCCATATAGCCTCATGATTCATGGTGTTGAGAACCCCATATAACCTAATGATTCATGGTGTTGAGATCCCCATATAGACCCATGATTCATGGTGTTGAGAACCCCATATAGTCTCATGATTCATGGTGTGGAGATCCCCATATGACTTCATGATTCATGGTGATGAGGTCCCCATATATCCTCATGATTCATGGTGTTGAGATCCCTATATAGCCCCATGATTCATGGTGTTGAGAACCCCATATAGCCCCATGATTCATGGTGCTGAGAACCCCATATGACCTCATGATTCATGGTGTTGAGAACCCCATATAGTCTCATGATTCATGGTGATGAGAACCTCATATAGCCCCCCATGATTCATGGTGTTGAGAACCCATATGGCCTCATGATTCATGGTGTTGAGAACCCCATATAGCCTCATGATTCATGGTGCTGAGAACCTTATATAGCCCCATGATTCATGGTGTTGAGAACCCCATATGGCCTCATGATTCATGGTGTTGAGATCCCCATATAGCCTCATGATTCATGGTGATGAGAACTTCATATAGCCCGATGCATCATGGTGTTGAGAACCCCATATGGCCTCATGATTCATGGTGTTGAGAACCTCATATAGCCTCATGATTCATGGCGTTGAGAACCCCATATAGCCCCATGATTCATGGTGTTGAGAACCCCATATGGCCTCATGATTCATGGTGTTGAGAACCCCAAATAGCCTCATGATTCATGGTGTTGAGAACCCCATATAGCCTCATGATTCAGGGTGTTGAGAACCCAATATAGCCTCATGATTCATGGTGTTGAGAACCCCATATAGCCTCATGATTCATGGTGTTGAGAACCCCATATAGCCTCATGATTCATGATGTTGAGAACTCCATATAGCCTCATGATTCATGGTGTTGAAAACTTCATATAGCCTCATGATCCATGCTGCTGAGAACCCCATATAGCCTCATAATCCATGATGTTGGGAACCCCATATAGCCTCATGATTCATTGTGTTGAAAACCTCATATAGCCTCATGATTCATTATGATGAGAACCCCATATATCCCCATGATTCATAGTGTTGAGAACCCCATATATCCTCATGATTCATGGTGTTAAGAACTCCATACATCCTCATGATTCATGATGATGAGAACCCGATATAGCCTCATGATTCATGGTGTTGAGAACCCCATATTGCCTCATGATTCATGATAAGGAGAACCCCATATAGCCCCATGACTCATGGTGTTGAGAACCCCATATAGCCTCATGATTCATGATGAGGAGAACCCCATATAGCCCCATGATTCATGGTGTTGAGAACCCCATATGGCCTCATGATTCATGGTGTTGAGAACCCCATATAGCCTCATGATTCGTGGTGTTGAGAACCTCATATAGCCTCATGATTCATTATGATGAGAACCCCATATAGCCCCATGATTCATGGTGTTGAGAACCCCATATATCCTCATGATTCATGGTGTTGAGAACTCCATATATCCTCATGATTCATGATGTTAAGAACCCCATATAGCCTCATGATTCATAATGAAGAGAACCCCATATAGCCTCATGATTCATGGTGTTGAGAACCCCATATGGCCTCATGATTCATGATGAGGAGAACCCCATATAGCCCCATGGTTCATGGTGTTGAGAACTCCATATAGCCCCATGATTCATGGTGTTGAGAAACCCATATGGCCTCATGATTCATGGTGTTGAGAACCCCATATAGCCTCATGATTCATGGTGTTGAGAACCTCATATAGCTAATGATTCATGGTGTTGAGAACCTCATATAGTCTCATGATTCATGGTGTTGAGAACCCCATATAGCCTCATGATTCATGGTGTTGATAACCTCATATAGCCCCATGATTCATGGTGTTGAGAACCCCATATGGCCTCATGATTCATGGTGTTGAGAAGCCCATATAGCCTCATGATTCATGGTGTTGAGAACCCCATATAGCCCCATACTTCATGGTGTTGAGAACCCCATAAGGCCTCATGATTCATGGTGTTGAGAACCCCATATAGCCTCATGATTCATGATGTTGAGAACCCCATATAGCCTCATGATTCATGGTGTTAAGAACCCCATATAGCCTCATGATTCATGGTGTTGAGAACCTCATATAGCCTCATGATTCATTATGTTGAGAACCCCATATAGCCCCATGATTCATAGTGTTGAGAACCCCATATGACCTCATGATTCATGATGTTGAGAACCCCATATAGCCCCATGATTCATGGTGTTGAGAACCCCATATAGCCTCATGATTCATGGTGTTGAGAACCCCATATGACCTAATGATTCATGGTGTTGAGATCCCCATATAGCCCCATGATTCATGGTGTTGAGAACCCCATATAGTCTCATGATTCATGGTGTTGAGATCCCCATATGACCTCATGATTCATAGTGTTGAGGTCCCCATATATCCTCATGATTCATGGTGTTGAGAAACCCATATAGCCCCATGATTCATGGTGCTGAGAACCCCATATGACCTCATGATTCATGGTGTTGAGAACCCCAAATAGTCTCATGAGTCATGGTGTGGAGAACCTCATATAGCCCCCCATGATTCATGGTGTTGAGAAACCTATATGGCCTCATGATTCATGGTGTTGAGAACCCCATTTAGCCTCATGATTCATGGTGTTGAGAACCTCATATAGCCCCATGATTCATGGTGTTGAGAACCCCATATGGCCTCATGATTCATGGTGTTGAGAACCCCATATAGCCTCATGATTCATGGTGATGAGAACTTCATATAGCCCCATGAATCATGGTGTTGAGAACCCCATATAGCCTCATTATTCATGGTGTTGAGAACCCCATATAGCCTCATGATTCATGGTGTTGAGAACCCCATATAGCCCCATGATTCATGGTGTTGAGAACCCCATATGGCCTCATGATTCATAGTGTTGAGAACCCCATATAGCCTCATGATTCATGGTGTTGAGAACCCCATATAGCCTCATGATTCATGGTGTTGAGAACCCCATATAGCCTCATGATTCATGGTGGTGAGAACTTCATATAGCCTCATGATTCATGATGTTGAGAACCCCTTATAGCCTCATGATTCATGGTGTTGAGAACCCCATATAGCCTCATGATTCATTGTGTTGATAACCTCATATAGCCTCATGATTCATGGTGTTGAGAACCCCATATAGCCCGATGATTCATGGTGTTGAGAACCCCATATATCCTCATGATTCATGGTGTTGAGAACTCCATACATCCTCATGGTTCATGGTGTTGAGAACCCCATATAGCCTCATGATTCATGATGATGAGAACCCCATATAGCCTCATGATTCATGGTGTTGAGAATCCCATATGGCCTCATGATTCATGATGAGGAGAACCCCATATAGCCACATGATTCATGGTGTTGAGAACCCCATATAGCCTCATGATTCATGATGAGGAGAACGCTATATAGCCCCATGATTCATGGTGTTGAGAACCCCATATGGCCTCATGATTCATGGTGTTGAGAACCCCATATAGCCTCATGATTCATGGTGTTTAGAACCTCATATAGCCCCATGATTCTTGGTGTTGAGAACCCCATAGAGTCTCATGATTCATGGTGTTGAGAACCCCATATAGCCTCATGATTCATGGTGTTGAGAACCTCATATAGCCCCATGATTCATGGTGTTGAGAACCCCATATGGCGTCATGATTCATGGTGTTGAGAACCCCATATAGCCTCATGATTCATGGTGTTGAGAACCCCATATAGCTCCATGATTCATGGTGTTGAGAACCCCATATGTCCTCATGATTCATGGTGTTAAAAACCCCATATAGCCTCATGATTCATGGTGTTGAGAACCTTATATTGCCTCATGATTCATTTTGATGAGAACCCCATATAGCCCCATTATTCATGGTGTTGAGAACCCCATATGACCTCATGATTCATGGTGTTGAGAACCCCATATAGCCCCATGATTCATGGTGTTGAGAACCCCATATAGCCTCATGATTCATGGTGTTGAGAACCCCATATAACCAAAATGATTCATGGTGTTGAGATCCCCATATAGCCCCATGATTCATGGTGTTGAGAACCCCAAATCGTCTCATGATTCATGGTGTTGAGATCCCCATATGACCTCATGATTCATGGTGTTGAGGTCCCCATATATCCTCATGATTCATGGTATTTAGAACCCTATATAGCCCAATGATTCATGGTGTTGAGAACCCCATATAGCCCCATGATTCATGGTGCTGAGAACCCCATATGACCTCATGATTCATGGTGTTGAGAACCCCATATAGTCTCATGATTCATGGTGTTGAGAACCTCATATAGCCTCCCATGATTCATGGTGTTGAGAACCCCATATGGCCTCATGATTCATGGTGTTGAGAACCCCATATAGCCCCATGATTCATGGTGTTGAGAACCCCATATGGCCTCATGATTCATGGTGTTGAGAAGCCCATATAGCCTCATGATTCATGGTAATGAGAACTTCATATAGCCCCATGAATCATGGTGTTGAGAACCCCATATGGCCTCATGATTCATGGTGTTGAGAACCCCATATAGCCTCATGATTCATGGTGTTGAGAACCCCATATAGCCCCATGATTCATGGTGTTGAGAACCCCATATGGCCTCTTGATTCATGGTGTTGAGAACCCCAAATAGCCTCTTGATTCATGGTGTTGAGAACCCCATATAGCCTCATGATTCAGGGTGTTGATAACCCAATATAGCCTCATGATTCATGGTGTTGAGAACCCCATATAGCCTCATGATTCATGGTGTTGTGAACCCCATATAGCCTCATGATTCATGGTGTTGAGAACCTCATATAGCCTCATGATTCATGATGTTGAGAACCCCATATAGCCTCATGATTCATGGTGTTGAGAACCCCATATAGCCTCATGATTCATGGTGTTGAGAACCTCATATAGCCTCATGATTCATTATGATGAGAACCCCATATAGCCCCATGATTCATGGTGTTGAGAACCCCATATATCCTCATGATTCATAGTGTTGAGAACTCCATACATCCTAATGATTCATAGAACTCCATACATCCTAATGATTCATGGTGTTGAGAACCCCATAAGGCCTCATGATTCATGATGATGAGAACCCCATATAGCCTAATGATTCATGGTGTTGAGAACCCCATATGGTCTCATGATTCATGATGAGGAGAACCCCATATAGCCCCATGATTCATGGTGTTGAGAACCCCATATAGCCTCATGCTTCATGATGAGGAGAACCCCATATAGCCCCATGATTCATGGTGTTGAGAACCCCATATGGCCTCATGATTCATGGTGTTGAGAACCCCATATAGCCTCATGATTTGTGGTGTTGAGAACCTCATATAGCCTCATGATTCATTATGATGAGAACCCCATATAGCCCCATGATTCATGGTGTTGAGAACCCCATATATCCTCATGATTCATGGTGTTGAGAACTCCATATATCCTCATGATTCATGATGTTAAGAACCCCATATAGCCTCATGATTCATAATGAAGAGAACCCCATATAGCCTCATGATTCATGGTGTTGAGAACCCCATATGGCCTCATGATTCATGATGAGGAGAACCCCATATAGCCCCATGGTTCATTGTGTTGAGAACCCCATATAGCCTCATGATTCATGATGAGGAGAACCCCATATAGCCCCATGATTCATGGTGTTGAGAAACCCATATGGCCTCATGATTCATGGTGTTGAGAACCCCATATAGCCTCATGATTCATGGTGTTGAGAACCTCATATAGCTAATGATTCATGGTGTTGAGAACCTCATATAGTCTCATGATTCATGGTGTTGAGAACCCCATATAGCCTCATGATTCATGGTGTTGATAACCTCATATAGCCCCATGATTCATGGTGTTGAGAACCCCATATGGCCTCATGATTCATGGTGTTGAGAAGCCCATATAGCCTCATGATTCATGGTGTTGAGAACCCCATATAGCCCCATACTTCATGGTGTTGAGAACCCCATAAGGCCTCATGATTCATGGTGTTGAGAACCCCATATAGCCTCATGATTCATGATGTTGAGAACCCCATATAGCCTCATGATTCATGGTGTTAAGAACCCCATATAGCCTCATGATTCATGGTGTTGAGAACCTCATATAGCCTCATGATTCATTATGATGAGAACCCCATATAGCCCCATGATTCATAGTGTTGAGAACCCCATATGACCTCATGATTCATGATGTTGAGAACCCCATATAGCCCCATGATTCATGGTGTTGAGAACCCCATATAGCCTCATGATTCATGGTGTTGAGAACCCCATATGACCTAATGATTCATGGTGTTGAGATCCCCATATAGCCCCATGATTCATGGTGTTGAGAACCCCATATAGTCTCATGATTCATGGTGTTGAGATCCCCATATGACCTCATGATTCATAGTGTTGAGGTCCCCATATATCCTCATGATTCATGGTATTGAGAACCCTATATAGCCCATGATTTATGGTGTTGAGAAACCCATATAGCCCCATGATTCATGGTGCTGAGAACCCCATATGACCTCATGATTCATGGTGTTGAGAACCCCAAATAATCTCATGAGTCATGGTGTGGAGAACCTCATATAGCCCCCCATGATTCATGGTGTTGAGAAACCTATATGGCCTCATGATTCATGGTGTTGAGAACCCCATATAGCCTCATGATTCATGGTGTTGAGACAACCTGTCCTCTTAAAAAGAACGTCGCTTTTGGCCGTTTGCCCGTATGGCCGAATTTGGACGTAATTTGAAATTGAAAAAAATATGAAAATAAATTTGGGATTTTTTTTTTCAACAACAGTAAGTTAAGAGTCCTCTGATAGGTTAGGTGGGCAGGAAATTCTCATAAAGTTTCAAAACGTTATGAAAAACGTTAATTTAAAGTGTCCTCTTATAACCTCTGCGCGTACGCCGGACGACTCAAATAGAAAACGGAACAGAACGTCACTTTTGTGAGTGGATTTCATTTCAAATTACGTCCAAATTTGGCCATAGTGCGCATACGGGCCAAAAGTGACGTTATTTTTAAGAGGACGGGTTGGTTGAGAACCTCATATAGCCCCATGATTCCTGGTGTTGAGAACCCCATATGGACTCATGTTTCATGGTGTTGAGAACCCCATATAGCCTCATGATTCATGGTGATGAGAACTTCATATAGCCCCATGAATCATGGTGTTGAGAACCCCATATAGCCTCATTATTCATGGTGTTGAGAACCCCATATAGCCTCATGATTCATGGTGTTGAGAACCCCATATAGCCCCATGATTCATGGTGTTGAGAACCCCATATGGCCTCATGATTCATAGTGTTGAGAACCCCATATAGCCTCATGATTCATGGTGTTGAGAACCCCATATAGCCTCATGATTCATGGTGTTGAGAACCCCATATAGCCTCATGATTCATGGTGTTGAGAACTTCATATAGCCTCATGATTCATGATGTTGAGAACCCCTTATAGCCTAATGATTCATGGTGTTGAGAACCCCATATAGCATCATGATTCATTGTGTTGATAACCTCGTATAGCCTCATGATTCATTATGATGAGAACCCCATATAGCCCGATGATTCATGGTGTTGAGAACCCCATATATCCTCATGATTCATGGTGTTGAGAACCCCATATAGCCTCATGATTCATGGTGTTGAGAATCCCATATGGCCTCATGATTCATGATGAGGAGAACCCCATATAGCCCCATGATTCATGGTGTTGAGAACCCCATATAGCCTCATGATTCATGATGAGGAGAACGCTATATAGCCCCATGATTCATGGTGTTGAGAACCCCATATGGCCTCATGATTCATGGTGTTGAGAACCCCATATAGCCTCATGATTCATGGTGTTTAGAACCTCATATAGCCCCATGATTCTTGGTGTTGAGAACCCCATATAGTCTCATGATTCATGGTGTTGAGAACCCCATATAGCCTCATGATTCATGGTGTTGAGAACCTCATATAGCCCCATGATTCATGGTGTTGAGAACCCCATATGGCGTCATGATTCATGGTGTTGAGAACCCCATATAGCTCCATGATTCATGGTGTTGAGAAACCCATATGTCCTCATGATTCATGGTGTTGAGAACCCCATATAGCCTCATGATTCATGAAGTTGAGAACCCCATATAGCCTCATGATTCATGGTGTTAAAAACCCCATATAGCCTCATGATTCATGGTGTTGAGAACCTTATATTGCCTCATGATTCATTTTGATGAGAACCCCATATAGCCCCATTATTCATGGTGTTGAGAACCCCATATGATTTCATGATTCATGGTGTTGAGAACCCCATATAGCCCCATGATTCATGGTGTTGAGAACCCCATATAGCCTCATGATTCATGGTGTTGAGAACCCCATATAACCAAAATGATTCATGGTGTTGAGATCCCCATATAGCCCCACGATTCATGGTGTTGAGAACCCCAAATCGTCTCATGATTCATGGTGTTGAGATCCCCATATGACCTCATGATTCATAGTGTTGAGGTCCCCATATATCCTCATGATTCATGGTATTTAGAACCCTATATAGCCCCATGATTCATGGTGTTGAGAACCCCATATAGCCCCATGATTCATGGTGCTGAGAACCCCATATGACCTCATGATTCATGGTGTTGAGAACCCCATATAGTCTCATGAGTCATGGTGTTGAGAACCTCATATAGCCTCCCATGATTCATGGTGTTGAGAACCCCATATGGCCTCATGATTCATGGTGTTGAGAACCCCATATAGTCTCATGATTCATGGTGTTGAGAACCTCATATAGCCCCATGATTCATGGTGTTGAGAAGCCCATATAGCCTCATGATTCATGGTAATGAGAACTTCATATAGCCCCATGAATCATGGTGTTGAGAACCCCATATGACCTCATGATTCATGGTGTTGAGAACCCCATATAGCCTCATGATTCATGATGTTGAGAACCCCATATAGCCCCATGATTCATGGTGTTGAGAACCCCATATGGCCTCTTGATTCATGGTGTTGAGAACCCCAAATAGCCTCTTGATTCATGGTGTTGAGAACCCCATATAGCCTCATGATTCAGGGTGTTGATAACCCAATATAGCCTCATGATTCATGGTGTTGAGAACCCCATATAGCCTCATGATTCATGGTGTTGTGAACCCCATATAGCCTCATGATTCATGGTGTTGAGAACCTCATATAGCCTCATGATTCATGATGTTGAGAACCCCATATAGCCTCATGATTCATGGTGTTGAGAACCCCATATAGCCTCATGATTCATGGTGTTGAGAACCTCATATAGCCTCATGATTCATTATGATGAGAACCCCATATAGCCCCATGATTCATGGTGTTGAGAACCCCATATATCCTCATGATTCATAGTGTTGAGAACTCCATACATCCTAATGATTCATGGTGTTGAGAACCCCATAAGGCCTCATGATTCATGATGATGAGAACCCCATATAGCCTCATGATTCATGGTGTTGAGAACCCCATATGGTCTCATGATTCATGATGAGGAGAACCCCATATAGCCCCATGATTCATGGTGTTGAGAACCCCATATAGCCTCATGATTCATGATGAGGAGAACCCCATATAGCCCCATGATTCATGGTGTTGAGAAGCTCATATGGCCTCATGATTCATGGTGTTGAGAACCCCATATAGCCTCATGATTCATGGTGTTGAGAACCTCATATAGCCCTATGATTCATGGTGTAGAGAACCCCATATAGTCTCATGATTCATGGTGTTGAGAACCCCATATAGCCTCATGATTCATGGTGTTGAGAACCTCATATAGCCCCATGATTCATGGTGTTGAGAACCCCATATGGCCTCATGATTCATGGTGTTGAGAACCCCATATAGCCTCATGATTCATGGTGTTGAGAACCCCATATAGCCCCATGATTCATGGTGTTGAGAACCTCATATGGCCTCTTGATTCATGGTGTTGAGAACCCCATATAGCCTCATGATTCAGGGTGTTGATAACCCAATATAGCCTCATGATTCATGGTGTTGAGAACCCCATATAGCCTCATGATTCATGGTGTTGTGAACCCCATATAGCCTCATGATTCATGGTGTTGAGAACCTCATATAGCCTCATGATTCATGATGTTGAGAACCCCATATAGCCTCATGATTCATGGTGTTGAGAACCCCATATAGCCTCATGATTCATGGTGTTGAGAACCTCATATAGCCTCATGATTCATTATGATGAGAACCCCATATAGCCCCATGATTCATGGTGTTGAGAACCCCCATATATCCTCATGATTCATAGTGTTGAGAACTCCATACATCCTAATGATTCATGGTGTTGAGAACCCCATAAGGCCTCATGATTCATGATGATGAGAACCCCATATAGCCTCATGATTCATAATGTTGAGAACCCCATATGGTCTCATGATTCATGATGAGGAGAACCCCATATAGCCCCATGATTCATGGTGTTGAGAACCCCATATAGCCTCATGATTCATGATGAGGAGAACCCCATATAGCCCCATGATTCATGGTGTTGAGAAGCTCATATGGCCTAATGATTCATGGTGTTGAGAACCCCATATAGCCTCATGATTCATGGTGTTGAGAACCTCATATAGCCCTATGATTCATGGTGTTGAGAACCCCATATAGTCTCATGATTCATGGTGTTGAGAACCCCATATAGCCTCATGATTCATGGTGTTGAGAACCCCATATGGCCTCATGATTCATGGTGTTGAGAACCCCATATAGCCTCATGATTCATGGTGTTGAGAACCCCATATAGCCCCATGATTCATGGTGTTGAGAACCTCATATGGCCTCATGATTCATGGTGTTGAGAACCCCATATAGCCTCATGATTCATGATGTTGAGAACCCCATATAGCCTCATGATTCATGGTGTTAAGAACCCCATATAGCCTCATGACTCATGGTGTTGAGAACCCCATATAGCCCCATGATTCATGGTGTTGAGAACCCCATATGGCCTCATGATTCATAGTGTTGAGAACCCCATATAGCCTCATGATTCATGGTGTTGAGAACCCCATATAGCCTCATGATTCATGGTGTTGAGAACCCCATATAGCCTCATGATTCATGGTGTTGAGAACTTCATATAGCCTCATGATTCATGATGTTGAGAACCCCTTATAGCCTCATGATTCATGGTGTTGAGAACCCCATATAGCCTCATGATTCATTGTGTTGATAACCTCATATAGCCTCATGATTCATTATGATGAGAACCCCATATAGCCCGATGATTCATGGTGTTGAGAACCCCATATATCCTCATGATTCATGGTGTTGAGAACTCCATACATCCTCATGGTTCATGGTGTTGAGAACCCCATATAGCCTCATGATTCATGATGATGACAACCCCATATAGCCTCATGATTCATGGTGTTGAGAATCCCATATGGCCTCATGATTCATGATGAGGAGAACCCCATATAGCCCCATGATTCATGGTGTTGAGAACCCCATATAGCCTCATGATTCATGATGAGGAGAACGCTATATAGCCCCATGATTCATGGTGTTGAGAACCCCATATGGCCTCATGATTCATGGTGTTGAGAACCCCATATAGCCTCATGATTCATGGTGTTTAGAACCTCATATAGCCCCATGATTCTTGGTGTTGAGAACCCCATATAGTCTCATGATTCATGGTGTTGAGAACCCCATATAGCCTCATGATTCATGGTGTTGAGAACCTCATATAGCCCCATGATTCATGGTGTTGAGAACCCCATATGGCGTCATGATTCATGGTGTTGAGAACCCCATATAGCCTCATGATTCATGGTGTTGAGAACCCCATATAGCTCCATGATTCATGGTGTTGAGAACCCCATATGTCCTCATGATTCATGGTGTTGAGAACCCCATATAGCCTCATGATTCATGAAGTTGAGAACCCCATATAGCCTCATGATTCATTGTGTTAAAAACCCCATATAGCCTCATGATTCATGGTGTTGAGAACCTTATATTGCCTCATGGTTCATTTTGATGAGAACCCCATATAGCCCCATTATTCATGGTGTTGAGAACCCCATATGACCTCATGATTCATGGTGTTGAGAACCCCATATAGCCCCATGATTCATGGTGTTGAGAACCCCATATAGCCTCATGATTCATGGTGTTGAGAACCCCATATAACCAAAATGATTCATGGTGTTGAGATCCCCATATAGCCCCACGATTCATGGTGTTGAGAACCCCAAATCGTCTCATGATTCATGGTGTTGAGATCCCCATATGACCTCATGATTCATGGTGTTGAGGTCCCCATATATCCTCATGATTCATTGTATTTAGAACCCTATATAGCCCCATGATTCATGGTGTTGAGAACCCCATATAGCCCCATGATTCATGGTGCTGAGAACCCCATATGACCTCATGATTCATGGTGTTGAGAACCCCATATAGTCTCATGATTCATGGTGTTGAGAACCTCATATAGCCTCCCATGATTCATGGTGTTGAGAACCCCATATGGCCTCATGATTCATGGTGTTGAGAACCCCATATAGCCTCATGATTCATGGTGTTGAGAACCTCATATAGCCCCATGATTTATGGTGTTGAGAACCCCATATGGCCTCATGATTCATGGTGTTGAGAAGCCCATATAGCCTCATGATTCATGGTAATGAGAACTTCATATAGCCCCATGAATCATGGTGTTGAGAACCCCATATTGCCTCATGATTCATGGTGTTGAGAACCCAATATAGCCTCATGATTCATGGTGTTGAGAACCCCATATAGCCCCATGATTCATGGTGTTGAGAACCCCATATGGCCTCTTGATTCATGGTGTTGAGAACCCCAAATAGCCTCTTGATTCATGGTGTTGAGAACCCCATATAGCATCATGATTCAGGGTGTTGATAACCCAATATAGCCTCATGATTCATGGTGTTGAGAACCCCATATAGCCTCATGATTCATGGTGTTGTGAACCCCATATAGCCTCATGATTCATGGTGTTGAGAACCTCATATAGCCTCATGATTCATGATGTTGAGAACCCCATATAGCCTCATGATTCATGGTGTTGAGAACCCCATATAGCCTCATGATTCATGGTGTTGAGAACCTCATATAGCCTCATGATTCACTATGATGAGAACCCCATATAGCCCCATGATTCATGGTGTTGAGAACCCCATATATCCTCATGATTCATAGTGTTGAGAACTCCATACATCCTAATGATTCATGGTGTTGAGAACCCCATAAGGCCTCATGATTCATGATGATGAGAACCCCATATAGCCTCATGATTCATGGTGTTGAGAACCCCATATGGTCTCATGATTCATGATGAGGAGAACCCCATATAGCCCCATGATTCATGGTGTTGAGAACCCCATATAGCCTCATGATTCATGATGAGGAGAACCCCATATAGCCCCATGATTCATGGTGTTGACAAGCTCATATGGCCTCATGATTCATGGTGTTGAGAACCCCATATAGCCTCATGATTCATGGTGTTTAGAACCTCATATAGCCCTATGATTCATGGTGTTGAGAACCCCATATAGTCTCATGATTCATGGTGTTGAGAACCCCATATAGCCTCATGATTCATGGTGTTGAGAACCTCATATAGCCCCATGATTCATGGTGTTGAGAACCCCATATGGCCTCATGATTCATGGTGTTGAGAACCCCATATAGCCTCATGATTCATGGTGTTGAGAACCCCATATAGCCCCATGATTCATGGTGTTGAGAACCTCATATGGCCTCATGATTCATGGTGTTGAGAACCCCATATAGCCTCATGATTCATGATGTTGAGAACCCCATATAGCCTCATGATTCATGGTGTTAAGAACCCCATATAGCCTCATGATTCATGGTGTTGAGAACCTCATATAGCCTCATGATTCATTATGATGAGAACCCCATATAGACCCATGATTCATGGTATTGAGAACCCCATATAGCCTCATGATTCATGGTGTTGAGAACCCCATATAGCCTCATAATTCATGTTGTTGAGAACTCCATATGACCTCATGATTCATGGTGCTGAGAACCCAATATAGTCTCATGATTCAAGGTGTTGAGAACCCTGTATAGTTTCATGATTCATGGTGTTGAGATCCCCATATATCCTCATGATTCATGGTGTTGAGAACTCCATATATCCTCATGATTCATGGTGTTGAGAACCCCATAGAGCCTCATGATTCATGATGATGAGAACCCCATATAGCCCCATGATTCATGTTGTTGAGAACCCCATATGGCCTCATGATTCATGATGAGGAGAACCCCATATAGCCCCATGATTCATGGTGTTGAGAACCCCATATAGCCTCATGATTCATGATGAGGAGAACCCCATATAGCCCCATGATTCATGGTGTTGAGAACCCCATATAGCCTCATGATTTATGGTGTTGAGAACCCCATATAGCCCCATGATTCATGGTGTTGAGAACCCCATATAGCCTTATGGCTCATGATGAGGAGAACCCCATATAGCCCCATGATTCTTGCTATTGAGAACCCCATATAGCCTCATGATTCATGGTGTTGGGAACCCCATATAGCCTCATGATTCATGGCGTTGAGAACCCCATATAGTCTCAAGATTCATGGTGTTGAGATCCCCATATATCCTCATGATTCATGGTGTTGAGAACACCATATAGCCTCATGATTCATGGTGTTGAGAACCCCATATAGCCTCATGATTCATGGTGTTGAGAAGCCCATATAGCCCCCCTTGATTCATGGCGTTGAGAACCCCATATAGCCTCATGATTCATGGCGTTGAGAACCCCATATAGCCCCATGATTCATGGTGTTGAGAACCCCATATAGCGTCATGATTCATGGTGTTGAGAACCCCATATAGCCTCATGATTCATGGTGTTGAGAACCCCATATAGCCTCATGGTTCATGATGAGGAGAACCCCATATAGCCCCATGATTCATGGTGTTGAGATCCCCATATAGCCTCATGATTCATGGTGTTGAGAACCCCATATAGCCTCATGATTTATGGTGTTGAGAAACTCATATAGCCCCATGATTCATGGTGTTGAGAATCCCATATGGCCTCATGATTAATGGTGTTGAGTACCGCATATAGCCTCATTATTCATGGTGTTGAGAACCTCATATAGCCCCATGATTCATGGTGTTGAGAACCCCATATGGCCTCATGATTCATGGTGTTGAGAACCCCATATAGCCTCATGATTCATGGTGATGAGAACTTCATATAGCCCCAAGAATCATGGTGTTGAGAACCCCATATGGCCTCATGATTAATGGTGTTGAGAACCCAATATAGCCTCATGATTCATGGTGTTGAGAACCCCATATAGCCCCATGATTCATGGTGTTGAGAACCCCATATGGCCTCATGATTCATGGTGTTGAGAACCCCAAATAGCCTCATGATTCATGGTGTTGAGAACCCCATATAGCCTCATGATTCAGGGTGTTGAGAACCCAATATAGCCTCATGATTCATGGTGTTGAGAACCCCATATAGCCTCATGATTCATGGTGTTGAGAACCCCATATAGCCCCATGATTCATGGTGTTGAGAACCTTATATTGCCTCATGGTTCATTTTGATGAGAACCCCATATAGCCCCATTATTCATGGTGTTGAGAACCCCATATGACCTCATGATTCATGGTGTTGAGAACCCCATATAGCCCCATGATTCATGGTGTTGAGAACCCCATATAGCCTCATGATTCATGGTGTTGAGAACCCCATATAACCAAAATGATTCATGGTGTTGAGATCCCCATATAGCCCCACGATTCATGGTGTTGAGAACCCCAAATCGTCTCATGATTCATGGTGTTGAGATCCCCATATGACCTCATGATTCATGGTGTTGAGGTCCCCATATATCCTCATGATTCATTGTATTTAGAACCCTATATAGCCCCATGATTCATGGTGTTGAGAACCCCATATAGCCCCATGATTCATGGTGCTGAGAACCCCATATGACCTCATGATTCATGGTGTTGAGAACCCCATATAGTCTCATGATTCATGGTGTTGAGAACCTCATATAGCCTCCCATGATTCATGGTGTTGAGAACCCCATATGGCCTCATGATTCATGGTGTTGAGAACCCCATATAGCCTCATGATTCATGGTGTTGAGAACCTCATATAGCCCCATGATTCATGGTGTTGAGAACCCCATATGGCCTCATGATTCATGGTGTTGAGAAGCCCATATAGCCTCATGATTCATGGTAATGAGAACTTCATATAGCCCCATGAATCATGGTGTTGAGAACCCCATATTGCCTCATGATTCATGGTGTTGAGAACCCAATATAGCCTCATGATTCATGGTGTTGAGAACCCCATATAGCCCCATGATTCATGGTGTTGAGAACCCCATATGGCCTCTTGATTCATGGTGTTGAGAACCCCAAATAGCCTCTTGATTCATGGTGTTGAGAACCCCATATAGCATCATGATTCAGGGTGTTGATAACCCAATATAGCCTCATGATTCATGGTGTTGAGAACCCCATATAGCCTCATGATTCATGGTGTTGTGAACCCCATATAGCCTCATGATTCATGGTGTTGAGAACCTCATATAGCCTCATGATTCATGATGTTGAGAACCCCATATAGCCTCATGATTCATGGTGTTGAGAACCCCATATAGCCTCATGATTCATGGTGTTGAGAACCTCATATAGCCTCATGATTCATTATGATGAGAACCCCATATAGCCCCATGATTCATGGTGTTGAGAACCCCATATATCCTCATGATTCATAGTGTTGAGAACTCCATACATCCTAATGATTCATGGTGTTGAGAACCCCATAAGGCCTCATGATTCATGATGATGAGAACCCCATATAGCCTCATGATTCATGGTGTTGAGAACCCCATATGGTCTCATGATTCATGATGAGGAGAACCCCATATAGCCCCATGATTCATGGTGTTGAGAACCCCATATAGCCTCATGATTCATGATGAGGAGAACCCCATATAGCCCCATGATTCATGGTGTTGACAAGCTCATATGGCCTCATGATTCATGGTGTTGAGAACCCCATATAGCCTCATGATTCATGGTGTTTAGAACCTCATATAGCCCTATGATTCATGGTGTTGAGAACCCCATATAGTCTCATGATTCATGGTGTTGAGAACCCCATATAGCCTCATGATTCATGGTGTTGAGAACCTCATATAGCCCCATGATTCATGGTGTTGAGAACCCCATATGGCCTCATGATTCATGGTGTTGAGAACCCCATATAGCCTCATGATTCATGGTGTTGAGAACCCCATATAGCCCCATGATTCATGGTGTTGAGAACCTCATATGGCCTCATGATTCATGGTGTTGAGAACCCCATATAGCCTCATGATTCATGATGTTGAGAACCCCATATAGCCTCATGATTCATGGTGTTAAGAACCCCATATAGCCTCATGATTCATGGTGTTGAGAACCTCATATAGCCTCATGATTCATTATGATGAGAACCCCATATAGACCCATGATTCATGGTATTGAGAACCCCATATAGCCTCATGATTCATGGTGTTGAGAACCCCATATAGCCTCATAATTCATGTTGTTGAGAACTCCATATGACCTCATGATTCATGGTGCTGAGAACCCAATATAGTCTCATGATTCAAGGTGTTGAGAACCCTGTATAGTTTCATGATTCATGGTGTTGAGATCCCCATATATCCTCATGATTCATGGTGTTGAGAACTCCATATATCCTCATGATTCATGGTGTTGAGAACCCCATAGAGCCTCATGATTCATGATGATGAGAACCCCATATAGCCCCATGATTCATGTTGTTGAGAACCCCATATGGCCTCATGATTCATGATGAGGAGAACCCCATATAGCCCCATGATTCATGGTGTTGAGAACCCCATATAGCCTCATGATTCATGATGAGGAGAACCCCATATAGCCCCATGATTCATGGTGTTGAGAACCCCATATAGCCTCATGATTTATGGTGTTGAGAACCCCATATAGCCCCATGATTCATGGTGTTGAGAACCCCATATAGCCTTATGGCTCATGATGAGGAGAACCCCATATAGCCCCATGATTCTTGCTATTGAGAACCCCATATAGCCTCATGATTCATGGTGTTGGGAACCCCATATAGCCTCATGATTCATGGCGTTGAGAACCCCATATAGTCTCAAGATTCATGGTGTTGAGATCCCCATATATCCTCATGATTCATGGTGTTGAGAACACCATATAGCCTCATGATTCATGGTGTTGAGAACCCCATATAGCCTCATGATTCATGGTGTTGAGAAGCCCATATAGCCCCCCTTGATTCATGGCGTTGAGAACCCCATATAGCCTCATGATTCATGGCGTTGAGAACCCCATATAGCCCCATGATTCATGGTGTTGAGAACCCCATATAGCGTCATGATTCATGGTGTTGAGAACCCCATATAGCCTCATGATTCATGGTGTTGAGAACCCCATATAGCCTCATGGTTCATGATGAGGAGAACCCCATATAGCCCCATGATTCATGGTGTTGAGATCCCCATATAGCCTCATGATTCATGGTGTTGAGAACCCCATATAGCCTCATGATTTATGGTGTTGAGAAACTCATATAGCCCCATGATTCATGGTGTTGAGAATCCCATATGGCCTCATGATTAATGGTGTTGAGTACCGCATATAGCCTCATTATTCATGGTGTTGAGAACCTCATATAGCCCCATGATTCATGGTGTTGAGAACCCCATATGGCCTCATGATTCATGGTGTTGAGAACCCCATATAGCCTCATGATTCATGGTGATGAGAACTTCATATAGCCCCAAGAATCATGGTGTTGAGAACCCCATATGGCCTCATGATTAATGGTGTTGAGAACCCAATATAGCCTCATGATTCATGGTGTTGAGAACCCCATATAGCCCCATGATTCATGGTGTTGAGAACCCCATATGGCCTCATGATTCATGGTGTTGAGAACCCCAAATAGCCTCATGATTCATGGTGTTGAGAACCCCATATAGCCTCATGATTCAGGGTGTTGAGAACCCAATATAGCCTCATGATTCATGGTGTTGAGAACCCCATATAGCCTCATGATTCATGGTGTTGAGAACCCCATATAGCCTCATGATTCATGGTGTATAGAACCTCATATAGCCTCATGATTCATGATGTTGAGAACCATATATAGCCTCATGATTCATGGTGTTGAGAACCCCGTATAGTCTCATGATTCATGGTGTTGAGAACCTCATATAGCCTCATGATTCATTACGATGAGAACCCCATATAGCCCCATGATTCATGGTGTTGAGAACCCCATATATCCTCATGATTCATGGTGTTGAGAACTCCATACATCCTCATGATTCATGGTGTTGAGAACCCCATATAGCCTCATGATTCATGATGATAACCCCATATAGCCTCATGATTCATGGAGTTGAGAACCCCATATGGCCTCATGATTCATGATGAGGAGAACCCCATATAGCCCATGATTCATGGTGTTGAGAACCCCATATAGCCTCATGATTCATGATGAGGAGAACCCCATATAGCCCCATGATTCATTGTGTTGAGAACCCCATATGGCCTCATGATTCATGGTGTTGAGAACCCCATATAGTCTCATGATTCATGGTGTTGAGAACCCCATATAGCCCCTTGATTCATGGTGTTGAGAACCCCATATGACCTCATGATTCATGGTGTTGAGATCCCCATATGACCTCATGATTCATGGTGTTGAGGTCCCCATATATCCTCATGATTCATGGTATTGAGAACCCTATATAGCCCCATGATTCATGGTGTTGAGAACCCCATATAGCCCCATGATTCATGGTGCTGAGAACCCCATATGACCTCATGATTCATGGTGTTGAGAACCCCAGAGTCTCATGATTCATGGTGTTGAGATCCCCATATGACCTCATGATTCATGGTGTTGAGGTCCCCATATATCCTCATGATTCATGGTATTGAGAACCCTATATACCCCAATGATTCATGGTGTTGAGAACCCCATATAGCCCCATGATTCATGGTGTTGAGAACCCCATATAGTCTCATGATTCATGGTGTTGAAAACCTCATATAGCCCCCCATGATTCATGGTGTTGAGAACCCCATATGGCCTCATGATTCATGGTGTTGAGAACCTCATATAGCCCCATGATTCATGGTGTTGAGAACCCCATATGGCCTCATGATTCATGGTGATGAGAACTTCATATAGCCCCAAGAATCATGGTGTTGAGAACCCCATATGGCCTCATGATTAATGGTGTTGAGAACCCAATATAGCCTCATGATTCATGGTGTTGAGAACCCCATATAGCCCCATGATTCATGGTGTTGAGAACCCGATATGGCCTCATGATTCATGGTGTTGAGAACCCCAAATAGCCTCATGATTCATGGTGTTGAGAACCCCATATAGCCTCATGATTCATGGTGTTGAGAACCTCATATAGCCTCATGATTCATGATGTTGAGAACCCCATATAGCCTCATGATTCATGGTGTTGAGAACCCCATATAGCCTCATGATTCATGGTGTTGAGAACCTCATATAGCCTCATGATTCAATATGATGAGAACCCCATATAGCCCCATGATTCATGGTGTTGAGAACCCCATATATCCTCATGATTCATAGTGTTGAGAACTCCATACATCCTAATGATTCATGGTGTTGAGAACCCCATAAGGCCTCATGATTCATGATGATGAGAACCCCATATAGCCTCATGATTCATGGTGTTGAGAACCCCATATGGTCTCATGATTCATGATGAGGAGAACCCCATATAGCCCCATGATTCATGGTGTTGAGAACCCCATATAGCCTCATGATTCATGATGAGGAGAACCCCATATAGCCCCATGATTCATGGTGTTGAGAAGCTCATATGGCCTCATGATTCATGGTGTTGAGAACCCCATATAGCCTCATGATTCATGGTGTTGAGAACCTCATATAGCCTTATGATTAATGGTGTTGAGAACCCCATATAGTCTCATGATTCATGGTGTTGAGAACCCCATATAGCCTCATGATTCATGGTGTTGAGAACCTCATATAGCCCCATGATTCATGGTGTTGAGAACCCCATATGGCCTCATGATTCATGGTGTTGAGAACCCCATATAGCCTCATGATTCATGGTGTTGAGAACCCCATATAGCCCCATGATTCATGGTGTTGAGAACCTCATATGGCCTCTTGATTCATGGTGTTGAGAACCCCATATAGCCTCATGATTCAGGGTGTTGATAACCCAATATAGCCTCATGATTCATGGTGTTGAGAACCCCATATAGCCTCATGATTCATGGTGTTGTGAACCCCATATAGCCTCATGATTCATGGTGTTGAGAACCTCATATAGCCTCATGATTCATGATGTTGAGAACCCCATATAGCCTCATGATTCATGGTGTTGAGAACCCCATATAGCCTCATGATTCATGGTGTTGAGAACCTCATATAGCCTCATGATTCATTATGATGAGAACCCCATATAGCCCCATGATTCATGGTGTTGAGAACCCCCATATATCCTCATGATTCATAGTGTTGAGAACTCCATACATCCTAATGATTCATGGTGTTGAGAACCCCATAAGGCCTCATGATTCATGATGATGAGAACCCCATATAGCCTCATGATTCATAATGTTGAGAACCCCATATGGTCTCATGATTCATGATGAGGAGAACCCCATATAGCCCCATGATTCATGGTGTTGAGAACCCCATATAGCCTCATGATTCATGATGAGGAGAACCCCATATAGCCCCATGATTCATGGTGTTGAGAAGCTCATATGGCCTAATGATTCATGGTGTTGAGAACCCCATATAGCCTCATGATTCATGGTGTTGAGAACCTCATATAGCCCTATGATTCATGGTGTTGAGAACCCCATATAGTCTCATGATTCATGGTGTTGAGAACCCCATATAGCCTCATGATTCATGGTGTTGAGAACCCCATATGGCCTCATGATTCATGGTGTTGAGAACCCCATATAGCCTCATGATTCATGGTGTTGAGAACCCCATATAGCCCCATGATTCATGGTGTTGAGAACCTCATATGGCCTCATGATTCATGGTGTTGAGAACCCCATATAGCCTCATGATTCATGATGTTGAAAACCCCATATAGCCTCATGATTCATGGTGTTAAGAACCCCATATAGCCTCATGACTCATGGTGTTGAGAACCCCATATAGCCCCATGATTCATGGTGTTGAGAACCATATATGGCCTCATGATTCATAGTTTTGAGAACCCCATATAGCCTCATGATTCATGGTGTTGAGAACCCCATATAGCCTCATGATTCATGGTGTTGAGAACCCCATATAGCCTCATGATTCATGGTGTTGAGAACTTCATATAGCCTCATGATTCATGATGTTGAGAACCCCTTATAGCCTCATGATTCATGGTGTTGAGAACCCCATATAGCCTCATGATTCATTGTGTTGATAACCTCATATAGCCTCATGATTCATTATGATGAGAACCCCATATAGCCCGATGATTCATGGTGTTGAGAACCCCATATATCCTCATGATTCATGGTGTTGAGAACTCCATACATCCTCATGGTTCATGGTGTTGAGAACCCCATATAGCCTCATGATTCATGATGATGAGAACCCCATATAGCCTCATGATTCATGGTGTTGAGAATCCCATATGGCCTCATGATTCATGATGAGGAGAACCCCATATAGCCCCATGATTCATGGTGTTGAGAACCCCATATAGCCTCATGATTCATGATGAGGAGAACGCTTTATAGCCCCATGATTCATGGTGTTGAGAATCCCATATGGCCTCATGATTCATGGTGTTGAGAACCCCATATAGCCTCATGATTCATGGTGTTTAGAACCTCATATAGCCCCATGATTCTTGGTGTTGAGAACCCCATATAGTCTCATGATTCATGGTGTTGAGAACCCCATATAGCCTCATGATTCATGGTGTTGAGAACCTCATATAGCCCCATGATTCATGGTGTTGAGAACCCCATATGGCGTCATGATTCATGGTGTTGAGAACCCCATATAGCCTCATGATTCATGGTGTTGAGAACCCCATATAGCTCCATGATTCATGGTGTTGAGAACCCCATATGTCCTCATGATTCATGGTGTTGAGAACCCCATATAGCCTCATGATTCATGAAGTTGAGAACCCCATATAGCCTCATGATTCATGGTGTTAAAAACCCCATATAGCCTCATGATTCATGGTGTTGAGAACCTTATATTGCCTCATGATTCATTTTGATGAGAACCCCATATAGCCCCATTATTCATGGTGTTGAGAACCCCATATGACCTCATGATTCATGGTGTTGAGAACCCCATATAGCCCCATGATTCATGGTGTTGAGAACCCCATATAGCATCATGATTCATGGTGTTGAGAACCCCATATAACCAAAATGATTCATGGTGTTGAGATCCCCATATAGCCCCACGATTCATGGTGTTGAGAACCCCAAATCGTCTCATGATTCATGGTGTTGAGATCCCCATATGACCTCATGATTCATGGTGTTGAGGTCCCCATATATCCTCATGATTCATGGTATTTAGAACCCTATATAGCCCCATGATTCATGGTGTTGAGAACCCCATATAGCCCCATGATTCATGGTGCTGAGAACCCCATATGACCTCATGATTCATGGTGTTGAGAACCCCATATAGTCTCATGATTCATGGTGTTGAGAACCTCATATAGCCTCCCATGATTCATGGTGTTGAGAACCCCATATGGCCTCATGATTCATGGTGTTGAGAACCCCATATAGCCTCATGATTCATGGTGTTGAGAACCTCATATAGCCCCATGATTCATGGTGTTGAGAACCCCATATGGCCTCATGATTCATGGTGTTGAGAAGCCCATATAGCCTCATGATTCATGGTAATGAGAACTTCATATAGCCCCATGAATCATGGTGTTGAGAACCCCATATGGCCTCATGATTCATGGTGTTGAGAACCCAATATAGCCTCATGATTCATGGTGTTGAGAACCCCATATAGCCCCATGATTCATGGTGTTGAGAACCCCATATGGCCTCTTGATTCATGGTGTTGAGAACCCCAAATAGCCTCTTGATTCATGGTGTTGAGAACCCCATATAGCATCATGATTCAGGGTGTTGATAACCCAATATAGCCTCATGATTCATGGTGTTGAGAACCCCATATAGCCTCATGATTCATGGTGTTGTGAACCCCATATAGCCTCATGATTCATGGTGTTGAGAACCTCATATAGCCTCATGATTCATGATGTTGAGAACCCCATATAGCCTCATGATTCATGGTGTTGAGAACCCCATATAGCCTCATGATTCATGGTGTTGAGAACCTCATATAGCCTCATGATTCATTATGATGAGAACCCCATATAGCCCCATGATTCATGGTGTTGAGAACCCCATATATCCTCATGATTCATAGTGTTGAGAACTCCATACATCCTAATGATTCATGGTGTTGAGAACCCCATAAGGCCTCATGATTCATGATGATGAGAACCCCATATGGTCTCATGATTCATGATGAGGAGAACCCCATATAGCCCCATGATTCATGATGTTGAGAACCCCATATAGCCTCATGATTCATGATGAGGAGAACCCCATATAGCCCCATGATTCATGGTGTTGACAAGCTCATATGGCCTCATGATTCATGGTGTTGAGAACCCCATATAGCCTCATGATTCATGGTGTTTAGAACCTCATATAGCCCTATGATTCATGGTGTTGAGAACCCCATATAGTCTCATGATTCATGGTGTTGAGAACCCCATATAGCCTCATGATTCATGGTGTTGAGAACCTCATATAGCCCCATGATTCATGGTGTTGAGAACACCATATGGCCTCATGATTCATGGTGTTGAGAACCCCATATAGCCTCATGATTCATGGTGTTGAGAACCCCATATAGCCCCATGATTCATGGTGTTGAGAACCTCATATGGCCTCATGATTCATGGTGTTGAGAACCCCATATAGCCTCATGATTCATGATGTTGAGAACCCCATATAGCCTCATGATTCATGGTGTTGAGAACCCCATATAGCCTCATGATTCATGGTGTTGAGAACCTCATATAGCCTCATGATTCATTATGATGAGAACCCCATATAGCCCCATGATTCATGGTGTTGAGAACCCCCATATATCCTCATGATTCATAGTGTTGAGAACTCCATACATCCTAATGATTCATGGTGTTGAGAACCCCATAAGGCCTCATGATTCATGATGATGAGAACCCCATATAGCCTCATGATTCATAATGTTGAGAACCCCATATGGTCTCATGATTCATGATGAGGAGAACCCCATATAGCCCCATGATTCATGGTGTTGAGAACCCCATATAGCCTCATGATTCATGATGAGGAGAACCCCATATAGCCCCATGATTCATGGTGTTGAGAAGCTCATATGGCCTAATGATTCATGGTGTTGAGAACCCCATATAGCCTCATGATTCATGGTGTTGAGAACCTCATATAGCCCTATGATTCATGGTGTTGAGAACCCCATATAGTCTCATGATTCATGGTGTTGAGAACCCCATATAGCCTCATGATTCATGGTGTTGAGAACCCCATATGGCCTCATGATTCATGGTGTTGAGAACCCCATATAGCCTCATGATTCATGGTGTTGAGAACCCCATATAGCCCCATGATTCATGGTGTTGAGAACCTCATATGGCCTCATGATTCATGGTGTTGAGAACCCCATATAGCCTCATGATTCATGATGTTGAGAACCCCATATAGCCTCATGATTCATGGTGTTAAGAACCCCATATAGCCTCATGACTCATGGTGTTGAGAACCCCATATAGCCCCATGATTCATGGTGTTGAGAACCCCATATGGCCTCATGATTCATAGTGTTGAGAACCCCATATAGCCTCATGATTCATGGTGTTGAGAACCCCATATAGCCTCATGATTCATGGTGTTGAGAACCCCATATAGCCTCATGATTCATGGTGTTGAGAACTTCATATAGCCTCATGATTCATGATGTTGAGAACCCCTTATAGCCTCATGATTCATGGTGTTGAGAACCCCATATAGCCTCATGATTCATTGTGTTGATAACCTCATATAGCCTCATGATTCATTATGATGAGAACCCCATATAGCCCGATGATTCATGGTGTTGAGAACCCCATATATCCTCATGATTCATGGTGTTGAGAACTCCATACATCCTCATGGTTCATGGTGTTGAGAACCCCATATAGCCTCATGACTCATGATGATGAGAACCCCCATATAGCCTCATGATTCATGGTGTTGAGAATCCCATATGGCCTCATGATTCATGATGAGGAGAACCCCATATAGCCCCATGATTCATGGTGTTGAGAACCCCATATAGCCTCATGATTCATGATGAGGAGAACGCTATATAGCCCCATGATTCATGGTGTTGAGAACCCCATATGGCCTCATGATTCATGGTGTTGAGAACCCCATATAGCCTCATGATTCATGGTGTTTAGAACCTCATATAGCCCCATGATTCTTGGTGTTGAGAACCCCATATAGTCTCATGATTCATGGTGTTGAGAACCCCATATAGCCTCATGATTCATGGTGTTGAGAACCTCATATAGCCCCATGATTCATGGTGTTGAGAACCCCATATGGCGTCATGATTCATGGTGTTGAGAACCCCATATAGCCTCATGATTCATGGTGTTGAGAACCCCATATACCTCCATGATTCATGGTGTTGAGAACCCCATATGTCCTCATGATTCATGGTGTTGAGAACCCCATATAGCCTCATGATTCATGAAGTTGAGAACCCCATATAGCCTCATGATTCATGGTGTTAAAAACCCCATATAGCCTCATGATTCATGGTGTTGAGAACCTTATATTGCCTCATGATTCATTTTGATGAGAACCCCATATAGCCCCATTATTCATGGTGTTGAGAACCCCATATGACCTCATGATTCATGGTGTTGAGAACCCCATATAGCCCCATGATTCATGGTGTTGAGAACCCCATATAGCCTCATGATTCATGGTGTTGAGAACCCCATATAACCAAAATGATTCATGGTGTTGAGATCCCCATATAGCCCCACGATTCATGGTGTTGAGAACCCCAAATCGTCTCATGATTCATGGTGTTGAGATCCCCATATGACCTCATGATTCATGGTGTTGAGGTCCCCATATATCCTCATGATTCATGGTATTTAGAACCCTATATAGCCCCATGATTCATGGTGTTGAGAACCCCATATAGCCCCATGATTCATGGTGCTGAGAACCCCATATGACCTCATGATTCATGGTGTTGAGAACCCCATATAGTCTCATGATTCATGGTGTTGAGAACCTCATATAGCCTCCCATGATTCATGGTGTTGAGAACCCCATATGGCCTCATGATTCATGGTGTTGAGAACCCCATATAGCCTCATGATTCATGGTGTTGAGAACCTCATATAGCCCCATGATTCATGGTGTTGAGAACCCCATATGGCCTCATGATTCATGGTGTTGAGAAGCCCATATAGCCTCATGATTCATGGTAATGAGAACTTCATATAGCCCCATGAATCATGGTGTTGAGAACCCCATATGGCCTCATGATTCATGGTGTTGAGAACCCAATATAGCCTCATGATTCATGGTGTTGAGAACCCCATATAGCCCCATGATTCATGGTGTTGAGAACCCCATATGGCCTCTTGATTCATGGTGTAGAGAACCCCAAATAGCCTCTTGATTCATGGTGTTGAGAACCCCATATAGCATCATGATTCAGGGTGTTGATAACCCAATATAGCCTCATGATTCATGGTGTTGAGAACCCCATATAGCCTCATGATTCATGGTGTTGTGAACCCCATATAGCCTCATGATTCATGGTGTTGAGAACCTCATATAGCCTCATGATTCATGATGTTGAGAACCCCATATAGCCTCATGATTCATGGTGTTGAGAACCCCATGTAGCCTCATGATTCATGGTGTTGAGAACCTCATATAGCCTCATGATTCATTATGATGAGAACCCCATATAGCCCCATGATTCATGGTGTTGAGAACCCCATATATCCTCATGATTCATAGTGTTGAGAACTCCATACATCCTAATGATTCATGGTGTTGAGAACCCCATAAGGCCTCATGATTCATGATGATGAGAACCCCATATAGCCTCATGATTCATGGTGTTGAGAACCCCATATGGTCTCATGATTCATGATGAGGAGAACCCCATATAGCCCCATGATTCATGGTGTTGAGAACCCCATATAGCCTCATGATTCATGATGAGGAGAACCCCATATAGCCCCATGATTCACGGTGTTGACAAGCTCATATGACCTCATGATTCATGGTGTTGAGAACCCCATATAGCCTCATGATTCATGGTGTTTAGAACCTCATATAGCCCTATGATTCATGGTGTTGAGAACCCCATATAGTCTCATGATTCATGGTGTTGAGAACCCCATATAGCCTCATGATTCATGGTGTTGAGAACCTCATATAGCCCCATGATTCATGGTGTTGAGAACCCCATATGGCCTCATGATTCATGGTGTTGAGAACCCCATATAGCCTCATGATTCATGGTGTTGAGAACCCCATATAGCCCCATGATTCATGGTGTTGAGAACCTCATATGGCCTCATGATTCATGGTGTTGAGAACCCCATATAGCCTCATGATTCATGATGTTGAGAACCCCATATAGCCTCATGATTCATGGTGTTAATAACCCCATATAGCCTCATGATTCATGGTGTTGAGAACCTCAGATAGCCTCATGATTCATTATGATGAGAACCCCATATAGACCCATGATTCATGGTATTGAGAACCCCATATAGCCTCATGATTCATGGTGTTGAGAACCCCATATAGCCTCATGATTCATGTTGTTGAGAACTCCATATGACCTCATGATTCATGGTGCTGAGAACCCAATATAGTCTCATGATTCAAGGTGTTGAGAACCCCGTATAGTTTCATGATTCATGGTGTTGAGATCCCCATATATCCTCATGATTCATGGTGTTGAGAACTCCATATATCCTCATGATTCATGGTGTTGAGAACCCCATATAGCCTCATGATTCATGATGATGAGAACCCCATATAGCCCCATGATTCATGTTGTTGAGAACCCCATATGGCCTCATGATTCATGATGAGGAGAACCCCATATAGCCCCATGATTCATGGTGATGAGAACCCCATATAGCCTCATGATTCATGATGAGGAGAACCCCATATAGCCCCATGATTCATGGTGTTGAGAACCCCATATAGCCTCATGATTTATGGTGTTGAGAACCCCATATAGCCCCATGATTCATGGTGTTGAGAACCCCATATAGCCTTATGGCTCATGATGAGGAGAACCCCATATAGCCCCATGATTCTTGCTATAGAGAACCCCATATAGCCTCATGATTCATGGTGTTGGGAACCCCATATAGCCTCATGATTCATGGCGTTGAGAACCCCATATAGTCTCAAGATTCATGGTGTTGAGATCCCCATATATCCTCATGATTCATGGTGTTGAGAACACCATATAGCCTCATGATTCATGGTGTTGAGAACCCCATATAGCCTCATGATTCATGGTGTTGAGAAGCCCATATAGCCCCCCTTGATTCATGGCGTTGAGAACCCCATATAGCCTCATGATTCATGGCGTTGAGAACCCCATATAGCCCCATGATTCATGGTGTTGAGAACCCCATATAGCGTCATGATTCATGGTGTTGAGAACCCCATATAGCCTCATGATTCATGGTGTTGAGAACCCCATATAGCCTAATGGTTCATGATGAGGAGAACCCCATATAGCCCCATGATTCATGGTGTTGAGATCCCCATATAGCCTCATGATTCATGGTGTTGAGAACCCCATATAGCCTCATGATTTATGGTGTTGAGAAACTCATATAGCCGCATGATTCATGGTGTTGAGAATCCCATATGGCCTCATGATTTATGGTGTTGAGAAACTCATATAGCCGCATGATTCATGGTGTTGAGAATCCCATATGGCCTCATGATTAATGGTGTTGAGTACCGCATATAGCCTCATGATTCATGGTGTTGAGAACCTCATATAGCCCCATGATTCATGGTGTTGAGAACCCCATATGGCCTCATGATTCATGGTGTTGAGAACCCCATATAGCCTCATGATTCATGGTGATGAGAACTTCATATAGCCCCAAGAATCATGGTGTTGAGAACCCCATATGGCCTCATGATTAATGGTGTTGAGAACCCAATATAGCCTCATGATTCATGGTGTTGAGAACCCCATATAGCCCCATGATTCATGGTGTTGAGAACCCCATATGGCCTCATGATTCATGGTGTTGAGAACCCCAAATAGCCTCATGATTCATGGTGTTGAGAACCCCATATAGCCTCATGATTCAGGGTGTTGAGAACCCAATATAGCCTCATGATTCATGGTGTTGAGAACCCCATATAGCCTCATGATTCATGGTGTTGAGAACCCCATATAGCCTCATGATTCATGGTGTATAGAACCTCATATAGCCTCATGATTCATGATGTTGAGAACCCCATATAGCCTCATGATTCATGGTGTTGAGAACCCCATATAGTCTCATGATTCATGGTGTTGAGAACCTCATATAGCCTCATGATTCATTACGATGAGAACCCCATATAGCCCCATGATTCATGGTGTTGAGAACCCTATATATCCTCATGATTCATGGTGTTGAGAACCCCATATAGCCTCATGATTCATGATGATAACCCCATATAGCCTCATGATTCATGGAGTTGAGAACCCCATATGGCCTCATGATTCATGATGAGGAGAACCCCATATAGCCCATGATTCATGGTGTTGAGAACCCCATATAGCCTCATGATTCATGATGAGGAGAACCCCATATAGCCCCATGATTCATTGTGTTGAGAACCCCATATGGCCTCATGATTCATGGTGTTGAGAACCCCATATAGTCTCATGATTCATGGTGTTGAGAACCCCATATAGCCCCTTGATTCATGGTGTTGAGAACCCCATATGACCTGATGATTCATGGTGTTGAGATCCCCATATGACCTCATGATTCATGGTGTTGAGGTCCCCATATATCCTCATGATTCATGGTATTGAGAACCCTATATAGCCCCATGATTCATGGTGTTGAGAACCCCATATAGCCCCATGATTCATGGTGCTGAGAACCCCATATGACCTCATGATTCATGGTGTTGAGAACCCCAGAGTCTCATGATTCATGGTGTTGAGATCCCCATATGACCTCATGATTCATGGTGTTGAGGTCCCCATATATCCTCATGATTCATGGTATTGAGAACCCTATATAGCCCAATGATTCATGGTGTTGAGAACCCCATATAGCCCCATGATTCATGGTGTTGAGAACCCCATATAGTCTCATGATTCATGGTGTTGAAAACCTCATATAGCCCCCCATGATTCATGGTGTTGAGAACCCCATATGGCCTCATGATTCATGGTGTTGAGAACCTCATATAGCCCCATGATTCATGGTGTTGAGAACCCCATATGGCCTCATGATTCATGGTGATGAGAACTTCATATAGCCCCAAGAATCATGGTGTTGAGAACCCCATATGGCCTCATGATTAATGGTGTTGAGAACCCAATATAGCCTCATGATTCATGGTGTTGAGAACCCCATATAGCCCCATGATTCATGGTGTTGAGAACCCCATATGGCCTCATGATTCATGGTGTTGAGAACCCCAAATAGTCTCATGATTCATGGTGTTGAGAACCCCATATAGCCTCATGATTCAGGGTGTTGAGAACCCAATATAGCCTCATGATTCATGGTGTTGAGAACCCCATATAGCCTCATGATTCATGGTGTTGAGAACCCCATATAGCCTCATGATTCATGGTGTTGAGAACCTCATATAGCCTCATGATTCATGATGTTGAGAACCCAATATAGCCTCATGATTCATG
This sequence comes from Procambarus clarkii, assembly GCF_040958095.1. Taxonomy (NCBI): domain Eukaryota; kingdom Metazoa; phylum Arthropoda; class Malacostraca; order Decapoda; family Cambaridae; genus Procambarus; species Procambarus clarkii. Next base: position 2,039,894 of record NC_091210.1, on the reverse strand, counting down.
GTGTTGAGAACCCCATATAGTCTCATGATTCATTGTGTTGAGAACCTCATATAGCCTCATGATTCATTACGATGAGAACCCCATATAGCCCCATGATTCATGGTGTTGAGAACCCCATATATCCTCATGATTCATGGTGTTGAGAACCCCATATAGCCTCATGATTCATGATGATGAGAACCCCATATAGCCTAATGATTCATGGTGTTGAGAACCCCATATGGCCTCATGATTCATGATGAGGAGAACCCCATATAGCCCATGATTCATGGTGTTGAGAACCCCATATAGCCTCATGATTCATGATGGGGAGAACCCCATATAGCCCCATGATTCATGGTGTTGAGAACCCCATATGGCCTCATGATTCATGGTGTTGAGAACCCCATATAGCCTCATGATTCATGGTGTTGAGAACCTCATATAGCCCTATGATTCATGGTGTTGAGAACCCCATATAGTCTCATGATTCATGGTGTTGAGAACTCCATATAGCCCCATGATTCATGGTGTTGAGAACCCCATATGACCTCATGATTCATGGTGTTGAGATCCCCATATGACCTCATGATTCATGGTGTTGAGGTCCCCATATATCCTCATGATTCATGGTATTGAGAACCCTATATAGCCCCATGAATCATGGTGTTGAGAACCCCATATAACCCCATGATTCATGGGGCTGAGAACCCCATATGACCTCATGATTCATGGTGTTGAGAACCCCAGAGTCTCATGATTCATGGTGTTGAGATCCCCATATGACCTCATGATTCATGGTGTTGAGGTCCCCATATATCCTCATGATTCATGGTGTTGAGAACCCCATATGGCCTCATGATTCATGGTGTTGAGAACCCCATATAGCCTCATGATTCATGGTGTTGAGAACCTCATATAGCCCCATGATTCATGGTGTTGAGAACCCCATATGGCCTCATGATTCATGGTGATGAGAACTTCATATAGTCCCAAGAATCATGGTGTTGAGAACCCCATATGGCCTCATGATTAATGGTGTTGAGAACCCAATATAGCCTCATGATTCAGTGTGTTGAGAACCCCATATAGCCCCATGATTCATGGTGTTGAGAACCCCATATGGCCTCATGATTCATGGTGTTGAGAACCCCAAATAGCCTCATGATTCATGGTGTTGAGAACCCCATATAGCCTCATGATTCAGGGTGTTGAGAACCCAATATAGCCTCATGATTCATGGTGTTGAGAACCCCATATAGCCTCATGATTCATGGTGTTGAGAACCCCATATAGCCTCATGATTCATGGTGTTGAGAACCTCATATAGCCTCATGATTCATGATGTTGAGAACCCCATATAGCCTCATGATTCATGGTGTTGAGAACCCCATATAGTCTCATGATTCATTGTGTTGAGAACCTCATATAGCCTCATGATTCATTATGATGAGAACCCCATATAGCCCCATGATTCATGGTGTTGAGAACCCCATATATCCTCATGATTCATTGTGTTGAGAACTCCATACATCCTCATGATTCATGGTGTTGAGAACCCCATATAGCCTCATGATTCATGATGATGAGAACCCCATATAGCCTAATGATTCATGGTGTTGAGAACCCCATATGGCCTCATGATTCATGATGAGGAGAACCCCATATAGCCCATGATTCATGGTGTTGAGAACCCCATATAGCCTCATGATTCATGATGAGGAGAACCCCATATAGCCCCATGATTCATGGTGTTGAGAACCCCATATGGCCTCATGATTCATGGTGTTGAGAACCCCATATAGCCTCATGATTCATGGTGTTGAGAACCTCATATAGACCTATGATTCTTGGTGTTGAGAACCCCATATAGTCTCATGATTCATGGTGTTGAGAACTCCATATAGCCCCATGATTCATGGTGTTGAGAACCCCATATGACCTCATGATTCATGGTGTTGAGATCCCCATATGACCTCATGATTCATGGTGTTGAGGTCCCCATATATCCTCATCATTCATGGTATTGAGAACCCTATATAGCCCCATGATTCATGGTGTTGAGAACCCCATATAACCCCATGATTCATGGTGCTGAGAACCTCATATGACCTCATGATTCATGGTGTTGAGAACCCCAGAGTCTCATGATTCATGGTGTTGAGATCCCCATATGACCTCATGATTCATGGTGTTGAGGTCCCCATATATGCTCATGATTCATGGTGTTGAGAACCCCATATGGCCTCATGATTCATGGTGTTGAGAACCCCATATAGCCTCATGATTCATGGTGTTGAGAAACTCATATAGCCCCATGATTCATGGTGTTGAGAATCCCATATGGCCTCATGATTAATGGTGTTGAGTACCGCATATAGCCTCATGATTCATGGTGTTGAGAACCTCATATAGCCCCATGATTCATGGTGTTGAGAACCCCATATGGCCTCATGATTCATGGTGTTGAGAACCCCATATAGCCTCATGATTCATGGTGTTGAAAACCCCATATAGCCCAATGATTCATGGTGTTGAGAACCTCATATCTCCTCATGATTCATGGTGTTGAGAACCCCATATAGCCTCATGATTCATGATGTTGAGAACCCCATTTAGCCTCATGATTCATGGTGTTAAAAACCCCATATAGCCTCATGATTCATGGTGTTGAGAACCTTATATAGCCTCATGATTCATTTTGATGAGAACCTCATATAGCCCCATTATTCATGGTGTTGAAAACCCCATATGACCTCATGATTCATGGTGTTGAGAACCCCATATAGCCCCATGATTCATGGTGTTGAGAACCCCATATACCCTCATGATTCATGGTGTTGAGAACCCCATATAACCTAATGATTCATGGTGTTGAGATCCCCATATAGCCCCATGATTCATGGTGTTGAGAACCCCATATAGTCTCATGATTCATGGTGTTGAGAACCTCATATAGCCCCCCCCATGATTCATGGTGTTGAGAACCCCATATGGCCTCATGATTCATGGTGTTGAGAACCCCATATAGCCTCATGATTCATGGTGTTGAGAACCTCATATAGCGCCATGATTCATGGTGTTGAGAACCCCATATGGCCTCATGATTCATGGTGTTGAGAACCCCATATAGCCTCATGATTCATGGTGATGAGAACTTCATATAGCCCCATGAATCATGGTGTTGAGAACCCAATATGGCCTCATGATTCATGGTGTTGAGAACCCCATATAGCCTCATGATTCATGGTGTTGAGAACATCATATAGCCCCATGATTCATGGTGTTGAGAACCCCATATGGCCTCATGATTCATAGTGTTGAGAACCCCATATAGCCTCATGATTCATGGTGTTGAGAACCTTATATAGCCTCATGATTCATTTTGATGAGAACCTCATATAGCCCCATTATTCATGGTGTTGAAAACCCCATATGACCTCATGATTCATGGTGTTGAGAACCCCATATAGCCCCATGATTCATGGTGTTGAGAACCCCATATACCCTCATGATTCATGGTGTTGAGAACCCCATATAACCTAATGATTCATGGTGTTGAGATCCCCATATAGCCCCATGATTCATGGTGTTGAGAACCCCATATAGTCTCATGATTCATGGTGTTGAGAACCTCATATAGCCCCCCCCCCATGATTCATGGTGTTGAGAACCCCATATGGCCTCATGATTCATGGTGTTGAGAACCCCATATAGCCTCATGATTCATGGTGTTGAGAACCTCATATAGCGCCATGATTCATGGTGTTGAGAACCCCATATGGCCTCATGATTCATGGTGTTGAGAACCCCATATAGCCTCATGATTCATGGTGATGAGAACTTCATATAGCCCCATGAATCATGGTGTTGAGAACCCAATATGGCCTCATGATTCATGGTGTTGAGAACCCCATATAGCCTCATGATTCATGGTGTTGAGAACATCATATAGCCCCATGATTCATGGTGTTGAGAACCCCATATGGCCTCATGATTCATAGTGTTGAGAACCCCAAATAGCCTCATGATTCATGGTGTTGAGAACCCCATATAGCCTCATGATTCAGGGTGTTGAGAACCCAATATAGCCTCATGATTCATGGTGTCGAGAACCCCATATAGCCTCATGGTTCATGGTGTTGAGAACCCCATATAGCCTCATGATTCATGGTGTTGAGAACCTCATATAGCCTCATGATTCATGGTGTTGAGAACCTCATATAGCCTCATGATTCATGATGTTGAGAACCCCATATAGCCTCATGATTCATGCTGTTGAGAACCCCATATACCCTCATGATTCATGGTGTTGAGAACCTCATACAGCCTCATGATTCATTATGATGAGAACCCCATATATTCCCATGATTCATGGTGTTGAGAACCCCATATATCCTCATGATTCATAGTGTTGAGAACTCCATACATCTTCATGATTCATGGTGTTGAGAACCTCATGTAGCCTCATGATTCATTATGATGAGAACCCCATATAGACCCATGATTCATGGTATTGAGAACCCCATATAGCCTCATGATTCATGGTGTTGAGAACCCCATATAGCCTCATGATTCATGTTGTTGAGAACCCCATATGACCTCATGATTCATGGTGCTGAGAACCCAATATAGTCTCATGATTCAAGGTGTTGAGAACCCCGTATAGTTTCATGATTCATGGTGTTGAGATCCCCATATATCCTCATGATTCATGGTGTTGAGAACTCCATATATCCTCATGATTCATGGTGTTGAGAACCCCATATAGCCTCATGATTCATGATGATGAGAACCCCATATAGCCCCATGATTCATGTTGTTGAGAACCCCATATGGCCTCATGATTCATGATGAGGAGAACCCCATATAGCCCAATGATTCATGGTGTTGAGAACCCCATATAGCCTCATGATTCATGATGAGGAGAACCCCATATAGCCCCATGATTCATGATGTTGAGAACCCCATATAGCCTCATGATTTATGGTGTTGAGAACCCCATATAGCCCCATGATTCATGGTGTTGAGAAACCCATTTAGTCCTATGGTTCATGATGAGGAGAACCCCATATAGCCCCATGATTCTTGGTGTTGAGAACCCCATATAGCCTCATGATTCATGGTGTTGAGAACCCCATATAGCTCATGATTCATGGCGTTGAGAACCCCATATAGTCTCAAGATTTATGGTGTTGAGATCCCCATATATCCTCATGATTCATGGTGTTAAGAACACCATATAGCCTCATGATTCATGGTGTTGAGAACACCATATAACCTCATGATTCATGGTGTTGAGAAGCCCATATAGCCCCCCTAGATTCATGGCGTTGAGAACCCCATATAGCCTCATGATTCATGGCGTTGAGAACCCCATATAGCCCCATGATTCATGGTGTTGAGAACCCCATATAGCCTCATGATTCATGGTGTTGAGAACCCCATATAGCCTCATGATTCATGGTGTTGAGAACCCCATATAGCCTCATGGTTCATGATGAGGAGAACCCCATATAGCCCCATGATTCATGGTGTTGAGAACCCCATATAGCCTCATGATTCATGGTGTTGAGAACCCCATATAGCCTCATGATTCATGGTGTTGAGAAACTCATATAGCCCCATGATTCATGGTGTTGAGAATCCCATATGGCCTCATGATTAATGGTGTTGAGAACCGCATATAGCCTCATGATTCATGGTGTTGAGAACCTCATATAGCCCCATGATTCATGGTGTTGAGAACCCCATATGGCCTCATGATTCATGGTGTTGAGAACCTCATATAGCCTCATGATTCATGGTGATGAGAACTTCATATAGCCCCAAGAATCATGGTGTTGAGAACCCCATATGGCCTCATGATTAATGGTGTTGAGAACCCAATATAGCCTCATGATTCATGGTGTTGAGAACCTCATATAGCCCCATGATTCATGGTGTTGAGAACCCCATATGGCCTCATGATTCATGGTGTTGAGAACCCCAAATAGCCTCATGATTCATGGTGTTGAGAACCCCATATAGCCTCATGATTCAGGGTGTTGAGAACCCAATATAGCCTCATGATTCATGGTGTTGAGAACCCCATATAGCCTCATGATTCATGGTGTTGAGAACCCCATATAGCCTCATGATTCATGGTGTTGAGAACCTCATATAGCCTCATGATTCATGATGTTAAGAACCCCATATAGCCTCATGATTCATGGTGTTGAGAACCCTATATAGTCTCATGATTCATGGTGTTGAGAACCTCATATAGCCTCATGATTCATTACGATGAGAACCCCATATAGCCCCATGATTCAAGGTGTTGAGAACCCCATATATCCTCATGATTCATGGTGTTGAGAACTCCATACATCCTCATGATTCATGGTGTTGAGAACCCCATATAGCCTCATGGTTCATGATGAGGAGAACCCCATATAGCCCCATGATTCATGGTGTTGAGAACCCCATATAGCCTCATGATTCATGGTGTTGAGAACCCCATATAGCCTCATGATTCATGGTGTTGAGAAACTCATATAGCCCCATGATTCATGGTGTTGAGAATCCCATATGGCCTCATGATTAATGGTGTTGAGAACCGCATATAGCCTCATGATTCATGGTGTTGAGAACCTCATATAGCCCCATGATTCATGGTGTTGAGAACCCCATATGGCCTCATGATTCATGGTGTTGAGAACCTCATATAGCCTCATGATTCATGGTGATGAGAACTTCATATAGCCCCAAGAATCATGGTGTTGAGAACCCCATATGGCCTCATGATTAATGGTGTTGAGAACCCAATATAGCCTCATGATTCATGGTGTTGAGAACCTCATATAACCCCATGATTCATGGTGTTGAGAACCCCATATGGCCTCATGATTCATGGTGTTGAGAACCCCAAATAGCCTCATGATTCATGGTGTTGAGAACCCCATATAGCCTCATGATTCAGGGTGTTGAGAACCCAATATAGCCTCATGATTCATGGTGTTGAGAACCCCATATAGCCTCATGATTCATGGTGTTGAGAACCCCATATAGCCTCATGATTCATGGTGTTGAGAACCTCATATAGCCTCATGATTCATGATGTTAAGAACCCCATATAGCCTCATGATTCATGGTGTTGAGAACCCCATATAGTCTCATGATTCATGGTGTTGAGAACCTCATATAGCCTCATGATTCATTACGATGAGAACCCCATATAGCCCCATGATTCATGGTGTTGAGAACCCCATATATCCTCATGATTCATGGTGTTGAGAACTCCATACATCCTCATGATTCATGGTGTTGAGAACCCCATATAGCCTCATGATTCATGATGATGAGAACCCCATATAGCCTCATGATTCATGGTGTTGAGAACCCCATATGGCCTCATGATTCATGATGAGGAGAACCCCATATAGCCCATGATTCATGGTGTTGAGAACCCCATATAGCCTCATGCTTCATGATGAGGAGAACCCCATATAGCCCCATGATTCATGGTGTTGAGAACCCCATATGGCCTCATGATTCATGGTGTTGAGAACCCCATATAGCCTCATAATTCATGGTGTTGAGAACCTCATATAGCCCTATGATTCATGGTGTTGAGAACCCCATATAGTCTCATGATTCATGGTGTTGAGAACCCCATATAGCCCCATGATTCATGATGTTGAGAACCCCATATGACCTCATGATTTATGGTGTTGAGATCCCCATAAGACCTCATGATTCATGGTGTTGAGGTCCCCATATATCCTCATGATTCATGGTATTGAGAACCCTATATAGCCCCATGATTCATGGTGTTGAGAACCCCATATAGCCCCATGATTCATGGTGCTGAGAACCCCATATGACCTCATGATTCATGGTGTTTAGAACCCCAGAGTCTCATGATTCATGGTGTTGAGATCCCCATATGACCTCATGATTCATGGTGTTGAGGTCCCCATATATCCTCATGATTCATGGTATTGAGAACCCTATATAGCCCCATGATTCATGGTGTTGAGAACCCCATATAGCCCCATGATTCATGGTGCTGAGAACCCCATATGACCTCATGATTCATGGTGTTGAGAACCCCATATAATCTCATGATTCATGGTGTTGAGAACCTCATATAGCCCCCCATGATTCATGGTGTTGAGAACCCCATATGGCCTCATGATTCATGGTGTTGAGAACCCCATATAGCCTCATGATTCATGGTGTTGAGAACCTCATATAGTCCCATGATTCATGGTGTTGAGAACCCCATATGGCCTCATGATTCATGGTGTTGAGAACCCTATATAGCCTCATGATTCATGGTGATGAGAACTTCATATAGCTCCATGAATCATGGTGTTGAGATCCCTATATGGCCTCATGATTCATGGTGTTGAGAACCCCATATAGCCTCATGATTCATGGTGTTGAGAACCCCATATAGCCCCATGATTCATGGTGTTGAGAACCCCATATGGCCTCATGATTCATGGTGTTGAGAACCTCATGTAGCCTCATGATTCATTATGATGAGAACCTCATATAGCCCCATGATTCATGGTGTTGAGAACCCCATATATCCTCATGATTCATGGTGTTGAGAACCCCATATGGCCTCATGATTCATGGTGTTGAGAACCCCATATAGCCTCATGATTCATGGTGTTGAAAACCCCATATAGCCTCATGATTCATGATGATGAGAACCCTATATAGCCTCATGATTCATGGTGTTGAGAAACCCATATGGCCTCAAGATTCATGATGAGGAGAACCCCATATAGCCCCATGATTCAGAGTGTTGAGAACCCCATATAGCCTCATGATTCATGATGAGGAGAACCCCATATAGCCCCATGATTCATGGTGTTGAGAACCCCATATGGCCTCATGATTCATGGTGTTGAGAACCCCATATAATCTCGTGTATTCATGGTGTTGAGAACCCCATATAGCCTCATGATTCATTGTGTTGAGAACCTCATATAGCCCCATGATTCATGGTGTTGAGAACCCCATATGGCCTCATGATTCATGGTGTTGAGAACCCCATATAGCCTCATGATTCATGGTGTTGAAAACCCCATATAGCCCAATGATTCATGGTGTTGAGAACCTCATATCTCCTCATGATTCATGGTGTTGAGAACCCATATAGCCTCATGATTAATGATGTTGAGAACCCCATTTAGCCTCATGATTCATGGTGTTAAAAACCCCATATAGCCTCATGATTCATGGTGTTGAGAACCTTATATAGCCTCATGATTCATTTTGATGAGAACCCCATATTGCCCCATTATTCATGGTGTTGAAAACTCCATATGACCTCATGATTCATGGTGTTGAGAACCCCATATAGCCCCATGATTCATGGTGTTGAGAACCCCATATACCCTCATGATTCATGGTGTTGAGAACCCCATATAACCTAATGATTCATGGTGTTGAGATCCCCATATAGCCCCATGATTCATGGTGTTGAGAACCCCATATAGTCTCATGATTCATGGTGTTGAGAACCTCATATAGCCCCCCCATGATTCATGGTGTTGAGAACCCCAAATGGCCTCATGATTTATTGTGTTGAGAACCCCATATAGCCTCATTATTCATGGTGTTGAGAACCTCATATAGCCCCATGATTCATGGTGTTGAGAACCCCATATTGCCTCATGATTCATGGTGTTGAGAACCCCATATAGCCTCATGATTCATGGTGATGAGAACTTCATATAGCCCCATGAATCATGGTGTTGAGAACCCAATATGGCCTCATGATTCATGGTGTTGAGAACCCCATACAGCCTCATGATTCATGGTGTTGAGAACATCATATAGCCCCATGATTCATGGTGTTGAGAACCCCATATGGCCTCATGATTCATGGTGTTGAGAACCCCAAATAGCCTCATGATTCATGGTGTTGAGAACCCCATATAGCCTCATGATTCAGGGTGTTGAGAACCCAATATAGCCTCATGATTCATGGTGTCGAGAACCCCATATAGCCTCATGATTCATGGTGTTGAGAACCCCATATAGCCTCATGATTCATGGTGTTGAGAACCTCATATAGCCTCATGATTCATGGTGTTGAGAACCTCATATAGCCTCATGATTCATGATGTTGAGAACCCCATATAACCTCATGATTCATGGTGTTGAGAACCCCATATAGCCTCATGATTCATGGTGTTGAGAACCTCATATAGCCTCATGATTCATTATGATGAGAACCCCATATAGCCCCATGATTCATGGTGTTCAGAACCCCATATATCCTCATGATTCATAGTGTTGAGAACTCCATACATCTTCATGATTCATGGTGTTGAGAACCCCATATAACCTCATGATTCATGATGATGAGAACCCCATATAGCCCCATGATTCACGGTGTTGAGAACCCCATATGGCCTCATGATTCATGATGAGGAGAACCCCATATAGCCACATGATTCATAGTGTTGAGAACCCCATATGGCGTCATGTGTCATGTTGTTGAGAATCCCATATAGCCTCATGATTCATGGTGTTGAGAACCTCATATAGCCCTATGATTCATGGTGTTGAGAACCCCATATAGTCTCATGATTCATGGTGTTGAGAACCCCATAAAGCCTCATGATTCATGATGTTGAGAACCTCATATAGCCCCATGATTCATGGTGTTGAGAACCCCATATGGCCTCATGATTCATGGTGTTGAGAACCCCATATAGCCTCATGATTTATGGTGTTGAGAACCCCTTATAGCCCCATGATTCATGGTGTTGAGAACCCCATATGGCCTCATGATTCATGGTGTTGAGAACCCCATATAGCCTCATGATTCATGTTGTTGAGAACCCCATATAACCTCATGATTCATGGTGTTAAGAACCCCATATAGCCTCATGATTCATGGTGTTGAGAACCTCATATAGCCTCATGATTCATTATGATGAGAACCCCATATAGACCCATGATTCATGGTATTGAGAACCCCATATAGCCTCATGATTCATGGTGTTGAGAACCCCATATAGCCTTATGATTCATGTTGTTGAGAACCCCATATGACCTCATGATTCATGGTGCTGAGAACCCAATATAGTCTCATGATTCAAGGTGTTGAGAACCCCGTATAGATTCATGATTCATGGTGTTGAGATCCCCATATATCCTCATGATTCATTGTGTTGAGAACTCCATATATCCTCATGATTCATGGTGTTGAGAACCACATATAGCCTCAAGATTCATGATGATGAGAACCCCATATAGCCCCATAATTCATGTTGTTGAGAACCCCATATGGCCTCATGATTCATGATGAGGAGAACCCCATATAGCCCCATGATTCATGGTGTTGAGAACCCCATATAGCCTCATGATTCATGATGAGGAGAACCCCATATAGCCCCATGATTCACGGTGTTGAGAACCCCATATAGCCTCATGATTTATGGTGTTGAGAACCCCATATAGCCTCATGATTCATGGTGTTGAGAACCCCATATAGCCTTATGGTTCATGATGAGGAGAACCCCATATAACCCCATGATTCTTGGTGTTGAGAACCCTATATAGCCTCATGATTCATGGTGTTGAGAACCCCATATAGCCTCATGATTCATGGCGTTGAGAACCCCATATAGTCTCTTGATTCATGGTGTTGAGATCCCCATATATCCTCATGATTCATGGTCTTGAGAACACCATATAGCCTCATGATTCATGGTGTTGAGAACCCCATATAGCCTCATGATTCATGGTGTTGAGAAGCCCATATAGCCCCCTATGATTCAAGGCGTTGAGAACCCCATATAGCCTAATGATTCATGGCGTTCAGAACCCCATATAGCCCCATGATTCATGGTGTTGAGAACCCCATATAGCCATATGATTCATGGTGTTGAGAACCCCATATAGCCTCCTGATTCATGGTGTTGAGAACCCCATATAGCCTCATGATTCATGATGATGAGAACCCCATATAGCCTCATGATTCATGGTGTTGAGAACCCCATATGGCCTCATGATTTATGATGAGGAGAACCCCATATAGCCCATGATTCATGGTGTTGAGAACCCCATATAGCCTCATGCTTCATGATGAGGAGAACCCCATATAGCCTCATGATTCATGGTGTTGAGAACCTCATATAGCCCTATGATTCATGGTGTTGAGAACCCCATATAGTCTCATGATTCATGGTGTTGAGAACCCCATATAGCCCCATGATTCATGATGTTGAGAACCCCATATGACCTCATGATTCATGGTGTTGAGATCCCCATATGACCTCATGATTCATGGTGTTGAGGTCACCATATATCCTCATGATTCATGGTATTGAGAACCCTATATAGCCCAATGATTCATGGTGTTGAGAACCCCATATAGCCCCATGATTCATGGTGCTGAGAACCCCATATGACCTCATGATTCATGGTGTTGAGAACCCCAGAGTCTCATGATTCATGGTGTTGAGATCCCCATATGACCTCATGATTCATGGTGTTGAGGTCCCCGTATATCCTCATGATTCATGGTATTGAGAACCCTATATATCCCCATGATTCATGGTGTTGAGAACCCCATATATCCCCATGATTCATGGTGCTGAGAACCCCATATGACCTCATGATTCATGGTGTTGAGAACCCCATATAGTCTCATGATTCATGGTGTTGAGAACCTCATATAGCCCCCCTTGATTCATGGTGTTGAGAACCCCATATGGCCTCATGATTTATGGTTTTGAGAACCCCATATAGCCTCATTATTCATGGTGTTGAGAACCTCATATAGCCCCATGATTCATGGTGTTGAGAACCCCATATGGCCTCATGATTCATGGTGTTGAGAACCCCATATAGCCTCATGATTCATGGTGATGAGAACTTCATATAGCCCCATGAATCATGGTGTTGAGAACCCAATATGGCCTCATGATTCATGGTGTTGAGAACCCCATACAGCCTCATGATTCATGGTGTTGAGAACATCATATAGCCCCATGATTCATGGTGTTGAGAACCCCATATGGCCTCATGATTCATGGTGTTGAGAACCCCAAATAGCCTCATGATTCATGGTGTTGAGAACCCCATATAGCCTCATGATTCAGGGTGTTGAGAACCCAATATAGCCTCATGATTCATGGTGTCGAGAACCCCATATAGCCTCATGATTCATGGTGTTGAGAACCCCATATAGCCTCATGATTCATGGTGTTGAGAACCTCATATAGCCTCATGATTCATGGTGTTGAGAACCTCATATAGCCTCATGATTCATGATGTTGAGAACCCCATATAACCTCATGATTCATGGTGTTGAGAACCCCATATAGCCTCATGATTCATGGTGTTGAGAACCTCATATAGCCTCATGATTCATTATGATGAGAACCCCATATAGCCCCATGATTCATGGTGTTCAGAACCCCATATATCCTCATGATTCATAGTGTTGAGAACTCCATACATCTTCATGATTCATGGTGTTGAGAACCCCATATAACCTCATGATTCATGATGATGAGAACCCCATATAGCCCCATGATTCACGGTGTTGAGAACCCCATATGGCCTCATGATTCATGATGAGGAGAACCCCATATAGCCACATGATTCATGGTGTTGAGAACCCCATATGGCATCATGTGTCATTTTGTTGAGAATCCCATATAGCCTCATGATTCATGGTGTTAAGAACCCCATATAGCCCCATGATTCATGGTGTTGAGAACCCCATATGGCCTCATGATTCATGGTGTTGAGAACCCCAAATAGCCTCACGATTCATGGTGTTGAGAACCCCATATAGCCTCATGATTCAGGGTGTTGAGAACCCAATATAGCCTCATGATTCATGGTGTTGAGAACCCCATATAGCTTCATGATTCATGGTGTTGAGAACACATATAGCCTCATGATTCATGGTGTTGAGAACCTCATATAGCCTCATGAATCATGATGTTGAGAACCCCATATAGCCTCATGATTCATGGTGTTGAGAACCCCATATAGCCTCATGATTCATGGTGTTGAGAACCTCATATAGCCTCATGATTCATTATGATGAGAACCTCATATAGCCCCATGATTCATGGTGTTGAGAACCCCATATATCCTCATGATTCATGGTGTTGAGAACTCCATACATCCTCATGATTCATGGTGTTGAGAACCCCATATAGCCTCATGATTCATGATGATGAGAACCCTATATAGCCTCATGATTCATGGTGTTGAGAACCCCATATGGCCTCAAGATTCATGATGAGGAGAACCCCATATAGCCCCATGATTCAGAGTGTTGAGAACCCCATATAGCCTCATGATTCATGATGAGGAGAACCCCATATAGCCCCATGATTCATGGTGTTGAGAACCCCATATGGCCTCATGATTCATGGTGTTGAGAACCCCATATAGCCTCATGATTCATGGTGTTGAGAACCTCATATAGCCCCATGATTCATGGTGTTGAGAACCCCATATGGCCTCATGATTCATGGTGTTGAGAACCCCATATAGCCTCATGATTCATGGTGTTGAAAACCCCATATAGCCCAATGATTCATGGTGTTGAGAACCTCATATCTCCTCATGATTCATGGTGTTGAGAACCCCATATAGCCTCATGATTCATGATGTTGAGAACCCCATTTAGCCTCATGATTCATGGTGTTAAAAACCCCATATAGCCTCATGATTCATGGTGTTGAGAACCTTATATAGCCTCATGATTCATTTTGATGAGAACCCCATATAGCCCCATTATTCATGGTGTTGAAAACTCCATATGACCTCATGATTCATGGTGTTGAGAACCCCATATAGCCCCATGATTCATGGTGTTGAGAACCCCATATACCCTCATGATTCATGGTGTTGAGAACCCCATATAACCTAATGATTCATGGTGTTGAGATCCCCATATAGCCCCATGATTCATGGTGTTGAGAACCCCATATAGTCTCATGATTCATGGTGTTGAGAACCTCATATAGCCCCCCATGATTCATGGTGTTGAGAACCCCATATGGCCTCATGATTTATGGTTTTGAGAACCCCATATAGCCTCATTATTCATGGTGTTGAGAACCTCATATAGCCCCATGATTCATGGTGTTGAGAACCCCATATGGCCTCATGATTCATGGTGTTGAGAACCCCATATAGCCTCATGATTCATGGTGATGAGAACTTCATATAGCCCCATGAATCATGGTGTTGAGAACCCAATATGGCCTCATGATTCATGGTGTTGAGAACCCCATACAGCCTCATGATTCATGGTGTTGAGAACATCATATAGCCCCATGATTCATGGTGTTGAGAACCCCATATGGCCTCATGATTCATGGTGTTGAGAACCCCAAATAGCCTCATGATTCATGGTGTTGAGAACCCCATATAGCCTCATGATTCAGGGTGTTGAGAACCCAATATAGCCTCATGATTCATGGTGTCGAGAACCCCATATAGCCTCATGATTCATGGTGTTGAGAACCCCATATAGCCTCATGATTCATGGTGTTGAGAACCTCATATAGCCTCATGATTCATGGTGTTGAGAACCTCATATAGCCTCATGATTCATGATGTTGAGAACCCCATATAACCTCATGATTCATGGTGTTGAGAACCCCATATAGCCTCATGATTCATGGTGTTGAGAACCTCATATAGCCTCATGATTCATTATGATGAGAACCCCATATAGCCCCATGATTCATGGTGTTCAGAACCCCATATATCCTCATGATTCATAGTGTTGAGAACTCCATACATCTTCATGATTCATGGTGTTGAGAACCCCATATAACCTCATGATTCATGATGATGAGAACCCCATATAGCCCCATGATTCACGGTGTTGAGAACCCCATATGGCCTCATGATTCATGATGAGGAGAACCCCATATAGCCACATGATTCATGGTGTTGAGAACCCCATATGGCATCATGTGTCATGTTGTTGAGAATCCCATATAGCCTCATGATTCATGGTGTTGAGAACCTCATATAGCCCTATGATTCATGGTGTTGAGAACCCCATATAGTCTCATGATTCATGGTGTTGAGAACCCCATATAGCCTCATGATTCATGATGTTGAGAACCTCATATAGCCCCATGATTCATGGTGTTGAGAACCCCATATGGCCTCATGATTCATGGTGTTGAGAACCCCATATAGCCTCATGATTTATGGTGTTGAGAACCCCTTATAGCCCCATGATTCATGGTGTTGAGAACCCCATATGGCCTCATGATTCATGGTGTTGAGAACCCCATATAGCCTCATGATTCATGTTGTTGAGAACCCCATATAACCTCATGATTCATGGTGTTAAGAACCCCATATAGCCTCATGATTCATGGTGTTGAGAACCTCATATAGCCTCATGATTCATTATGATGAGAACCCCATATAGACCCATGATTCATGGTATTGAGAACCCCATATAGCCTCATGATTCATGGTGTTGAGAACCCCATATAGCCTTATGATTCATGTTGTTGAGAACCCCATATGACCTCATGATTCATGGTGCTGAGAACCCAATATAGTCTCATGATTCAAGGTGTTGAGAACCCTGTATAGATTCATGATTCATGGTGTTGAGATCCCCATATATCCTCATGATTCATTGTGTTGAGAACTCCATATATCCTCATGATTCATGGTGTTGAGAACCACATATAGCCTCATGATTCATGATGATGAGAACCCCATATAGCCCCATAATTCATGTTGTTGAGAACCCCATATGGCCTCATGATTCATGATGAGGAGAACCCCATATAGCCCCATGATTCATGGTGTTGAGAACCCCATATAGCCTCATGATTCATGATGAGGAGAACCCCATATAGCCCCATGATTCACGGTGTTGAGAACCCCATATAGCCTCATGATTTATGGTGTTGAGAACCCCATATAGCCTCATGATTCATGGTGTTGAGAACCCCATATAGCCTTATGGTTCATGATGAGGAGAACCCCATATAACCCCATGATTCTTGGTGTTGAGAACCCTATATAGCCTCATGATTCATGGTGTTGAGAACCCCATATAGCCTCATGATTCATGGCGTTGAGAACCCCATATAGTCTCTTGATTCATGGTGTTGAGATCCCCATATATCCTCATGATTCATGGTCTTGAGAACACCATATAGCCTCATGATTCATGGTGTTGAGAACCCCATATAGCCTCATGATTCATGGTGTTGAGAAGCCCATATAGCCCCCTATGATTCATGGCGTTGAGAACCCCATATAGCCTAATGATTCATGGCGTTCAGAACCCCATATAGCCCCATGATTCATGGTGTTGAGAACCCCATATAGCCATATGATTCATGGTGTTGAGAACCCCATATAGCCTCCTGATTCATGGTGTTGAGAACCCCATATAGCCTCATGATTCATGATGATGAGAACCCCATATAGCCTCATGATTCATGGTGTTGAGAACCCCATATGGCCTCATGATTTATGATGAGAACCCCATATAGCCCATGATTCATGGTGTTGAGAACCCCATATAGCCTCATGCTTCATGATGAGGAGAACCCCATATAGCCTCATGATTCATGGTGTTGAGAACCTCATATAGCCCTATGATTCATGGTGTTGAGAACCCCATATAGTCTCATGATTCATGGTGTTGAGAACCCCATATAGCCCCATGATTCATGATGTTGAGAACCCCATATGACCTTATGATTCATGGTGTTGAGATCCCCATATGACCTCATGATTCATGGTGTTGAGGTCACCATATATTCTCATGATTCATGGTATTGAGAACCCTATATAGCCCAATGATTCATGGTGTTGAGAACCCCATATAGCCCCATGATTCATGGTGCTGAGAACCCCATATGACCTCATGATTCATGGTGTTGAGAACCCCAGAGTCTCATGATTCATGGTGTTGAGATCCCCATATGACCTCATGATTCATGGTGTTGAGGTCCCCATATATCCTCATGATTCATGGTATTGAGAACCCTATATAGCCCCATGATTCATGGTGTTGAGAACCCCATATAGCCCCATGATTCATGGTGCTGAGAACCCCATATGACCTCATGATTCATGGTGTTGAGAACCCCATATAGTCTCATGATTCATGGTGTTGAGAACCTCATATAGCCCCCCTTGATTCATGGTGTTGAGAACCCCATATGGCCTCATGATTCATGGTGTTGAGAACCCCATATAGCCTCATGATTCATGGTGTTGAGAACCTCATATAGTCCCATGATTCATGGTGTTGAGAACCCCATATGGCCTCATGATTCATGGTGTTGAGAACCCTATATTGCCTCATGAATCATGGTGATGAGAACTTCATATAGCTCCATGAATCATAGTGTTGAGAACCCCATATGGCCTCATGATTCATGGTGTTGAGAACCCCATATAGCCTCATGGTTCATGGTGTTAAGAACCCCATATAGCCCCATGATTCATGGTGTTGAGAACCCCATATGGCCTCATGATTCATGGTGTTGAGAACCCCAAATAGCCTCACGATTCATGGTGTTGAGAACCCCATATAGCCTCATGATTCAGGGTGTTGAGAACCCAATATAGCCTCATGATTCATGGTGTTGAGAACCCCATATAGCTTCATGATTCATGGTGTTGAGAACCCATATAGCCTCATGATTCATGGTGTTGAGAACTTCATATAGCCTCATGAATCATGATGTTGAGAACCCCATATAGCCTCATGATTCATGGTGTTGAGAACCCCATATAGCCTCATGATTCATGGTGTTGAGAACCTCATATAGCCTCATGATTCATTATGATGAGAACCTCATATAGCCCCATGATTCATGGTGTTGAGAACCCCATATATCCTCATGATTCATGGTGTTGAGAACTCCATACATCCTCATGATTCATGGTGTTGAGAACCCCATATAGCCTCATGATTCATGATGATGAGAACCCTATATAGCCTCATGATTCATGGTGTTGAGAACCCCATATGGCCTCAAGATTCATGATGAGGAGAACCCCATATAGCCCCATGATTCAGAGTGTTGAGAACCCCATATAGCCTCATGATTCATGATGAGGAGAACCCCATATAGCCCCATGATTCATGGTGTTGAGAACCCCATATGGCCTCATGATTCATGGTGTTGAGAACCCCATATAGCCTCATGATTCATGGTGTTGAGAACCTCATATAGCCCCATGATTCATGGTGTTGAGAACCCCATATGGCCTCATGATTCATGGTGTTGAGAACCCCATATAGCCTCATGATTCATGGTGTTGAAAACCCCATATAGCCCAATGATTCATGGTGTTGAGAACCTCATATCTCCTCATGATTCATGGTGTTGAGAACCCCATATAGCCTCATGATTCATGATGTTGAGAACCCCATTTAGCCTCATGATTCATGGTGTTAAAAACCCCATATAGCCTCATGATTCATGGTGTTGAGAACCTTATATAGCCTCATGATTCATTTTGATGAGAACCCCATATAGCCCCATTATTCATGGTGTTGAAAACCCCATATGACCTCATGATTCATGGTGTTGAGAACCCCATATAGCCCCATGATTCATGGTGTTGAGAACCCCATATACCCTCATGATTCATGGTGTTGAGAACCCCATATAACCTAATGATTCATGGTGTTGAGATCCCCATATAGCCCCATGATTCATGGTGTTGAGAACCCCATATAGTCTCATGATTCATGGTGTTGAGAACCTCATATAGCCACCCCCATGATTCATTGTGTTGAGAACCCGATATGGCCTCATGATTTATGGTGTTGAGAACCCCATATAGCCTCATTATTCATGGTGTTGAGAACCTCATATAGCCCCATGATTCATGGTGTTGAGAACCCCATATGGCCTCATGATTCATGGTGTTGAGAACCCCATATAGCCTCATGATTCATGGTGATGAGAACTTCATATAGCCCCATGAATCATGGTGTTGAAAACCCAATATGGCCTCATGATTCATAGTGTTGAGAACCCCATATAGCCTCATGATTCATGGTGTTGAGAACATCATATAGCCCCATGATTCATGGTGTTGAGAACCCCATATGGCCACATGATTCATGGTGTTGAGAACCCCAAATAGCCTCATGATTCATGGTGTTGAGAACCCCATATAGCCTCATGATTCAGGGTGTTGAGAACCCAATATAGCCTCATGATTCATGGTGTCGAGAACCCCATATAGCCTCATGATTCATGGTGTTGAGAACCCCATATAGCCTCATGATTCATGGTGTTGAGAACCTCATATAGCCTCATGATTCATGGTGTTGAGAACCTCATATTGCCTCATGATTCATGATGTTGAGAACCCCATATAGCCTCATGATTCATCGTGTTGAGAACCCCATATAGCCTCATGATTCATGGTGTTGAGAACCTCATATAGCCTCATGATTCATTATGATGAGAACCCCATATAGCCCCATGATTCATGGTGTTCAGAACCCCATATATCCTCATGATTCATAGTGTTGAGAACTCCATACATCTTCATGATTCATGGTGTTGAGAACCCCATATAACCTCATGATTCATGATGATGAGAACCCCATATAGCCTCATGATTCATGGTGTTGAGAACCCCATATGGCCTCATGATTCATGATGAGGAGAACCCCATATAGCCCCATGATTCATGGTGTTGAGAACCCCATATGGCCTCATGTGTCATGTTGTTGAGAACCCCATATAGCCTCATGATTCATGGTGTTGAGAACCTCATATAGCCCTATGATTCATGGTGTTGAGAACCCCATATAGTCTCATGATTCATGGTGTTAAGAACCCCATATAGCCTCATGATTCATGATGTTGAGAACCTCATATAGCCCCATGATTCATGGTGTTGAGAACCCCATATGGCCTCATGATTCATGGTGTTGAGAACCCCATATAGCCTCATGATTTATGGTGTTGAGAACCCCATATAGCCCCATGATTCATGGTGTTGAGAACCCCATATGGCCTCATGATTCATGGTGTTGAGAACCCCATATAGCCTCATGATTCATGTTGTTGAGAACCCCATATAACCTCATGATTCATGGTGTTAAGAACCCCATATAGCCTCATGATTCATGGTGTTGAGAACCTCATATAGCCTCATGATTCATTATGATGAGAACCCCATATAGACCCATGATTCATGGTATTGAGAACCCCATATAGCCTCATGATTCATGGTGTTGAGAACCCCATATAGCCTTATGATTCATGTTGTTGAGAACCCCATATGACCTCATGATTCATGGTGCTGAGAACCCAATATAGTCTCATGATTCAAGGTGTTGAGAACCCCGTATAGATTCATGATTCATGGTGTTGAGATCCCCATATATCCTCATGATTCATTGTGTTGAGAACTCCATATATCCTCATGATTCATGGTGTTGAGAACCACATATAGCCTCATGATTCATGATGATGAGAACCCCATATAGCCCCATAATTCATTTTGTTGAGAACCCCATAAGGCCTCATGATTCATGATGAGGAGAACCCCATATAGCCCCATGATTCATGGTGTTGAGAACCCCATATAGCCTCATGATTCATGATGAGGAGAACCCCATATAGCCCCATGATTCACGGTGTTGAGAACCCCATATAGCCTCATGATTTATGGTGTTGAGAACCCCATATAGCCTCATGATTCATGGTGTTGAGAACCCCATATAGCCTTATGGTTCATGATGAGGAGAACCCCATATAGCCTCATGATTCATGGCGTTGAGAACCCCATATAGTCTCTTGATTCATGGTGTTGAGATCCCCATATATCCTCATGATTCATGGTGTTGAGAACACCATATAGCCTCATGATTCATGGTGTTGAGAACCCCATATAGCCTCATGATTCATGGTGTTGAGAAGCCCATATAGCCCCCTATGATTCATGGCGTTGAGAACCCCATATAGCCTAATGATTCATGGCGTTGAGAACCCCATATAGCCCCATGATTCATGGTGTTGAGAACCCCATATAGCCATATGATTCATGGTGTTGAGAACCCCATATAGCCTCCTGATTCATGGTGTTGAGAACCCCATATAGCCTCATGATTCATGGCGTTGAGAACCCCATATAGTCACATGATTCATGGTGTTGAGATCCCCATATATCCTCATGATTCATGGTGTTGAGAACACCATATAGCCTCATGATTCATGGTGTTGAGAACCCCATATAGCCTCATGATTCATGGTGTTGAGAAGACCATATAGCCCCCCATGATTCATGGCGTTGAGAACCCCATATAGCCTCATGATTCATGGCGTTGAGAACCCCATATAGCCCCATGATTCATGGTGTTGAGAACCCCATATAGCCTCATGATTCATGGTGTTGAGAACCACATATAGCCTCATGATTCATGGTGTTGAGAACCTCATATAGCCCCATGATTCATGGTGTTGAGAACCCCATATGGCCTCATGATTCATGGTGTTGAGAACCCCATATAGCCTCATGATTCATGGTGTTGAGAACATAATAAAGCCCCATGATTCATGGTGTTGAGAACCCCATATGGCCTCATGATTCATGGTGTTGAGAACCCCATATAGCCTCATGATTCATGGTGATGAGAACTTCATATAGCCCCATGAATCATGGTGTTGAGAACCCCATATGGCCTCATGATTCATGGTGTTGAGAACCCCATATAGCCTCATGATTCATTGTGTTGAGAACCCCATATAGCCCCATGATTCATGGTGTTGAGAACCCCATATGGCCTCATGATTCATGGTGTTGAGAACCCCAAATAGCCTCATGATTCATGGTGTTGAGAACCCCATATAGCCTCATGATTCAGGGTGTTGAGAACCCAATATAGCCTCATGATTCATGGTGTTGAGAACCCCATATAGCCTCATGATTCATGGTGTTGAACCCCTTATAGCCTCATGATTCATGGTGTTGAGAACCTCATATAGCCTCATGATTCATGATGTTGAGAACCCCATATAGCCTCATGATTCATGGTGTTGAGAACCCCATATAGCCTCATGATTCATAGTGTTGAGAACCTCATATAGCCTCATGATTCATGATGTTGAGAACCCCATATAGCCCCATGATTCATGGTGTTGAGAACCCCATATATCCTCATGATTCATGGTGTTCAGAACTCCATACATCCTCATGATTCATGGTGTTGAGAACCCCATATAGCCCCATGATTTATGATGATAAGAACCCCATATAGCCTCATGATTCATGGTGTTGAGAACCCCATATGGCCTCATGATTCATGATGAGGAGAACCCCATATAGCCCCATGATTCATGGTGTTGAGAACCCCGTATAGCCTCATGATTCATGATGAGGAGAACCCCATATAGCCCCATGATTCATGGTGTTGAGAACCCCATATGGCCTCATGATTCATTGTGTTGAGAACCCCATATAGCCTCATGATTCATGGTGTTGAGAACCTCATATAGCCCTATGATTCATGGTGTTGAGAACCCCATATAGCCTCATGATTCATGGTGTTGAGAACCCCATATGGCCTCATGATTCATGATGAGGAGAACCCCATATAGCCCCATGATTCATGGTGTTGAGAACCCCATATAGCCTCAAGATTCATGATGAGGAGAACCCCATATAGCCCCATGATTCATAGTGTTGAGAACCCCATATGGCCTCATGATTCATGGTGTTGAGAACCCCATATAGCCTCATGATTCATGGTGTTGAGAACCTCATATAGCCCTATGATTCATGGTGTTGAGAACCCCATATAGTCTCATGATTCATGGTGTTGAGAACCCCATATAGCCTCATGATTCATGGTGTTGAGAACCTCATATAGCCCCATGATTCATAGTGTTGAGAACCCCATATGGCCTCATGATTCATGGTGTTGAGAACCCCATATAGCCTCATGATTCATGGTGTTGAGAACCCCATATAGCCCATGATTTATGGTGTTGAGAACCCCATATGGCCTCATGATTCATGGTGTTGAGAACCCCATATAGCCTCATGATTCATGATGTTGAGAACCCCATATAGCCTCATGATTCATGGTGTTAAGAACCCCATATAGCCTCATGATTCATGGTGTTGAGAACCTCATATAGCCTCATGATTCATTATGATGAGAACCCCATATTGCCCCATGATTCATGGTATTGAGAACCCCATATATCCTCATGATTCATGGTGTTGAGAACTCCATACATCCTCATGATTCATGGTGTTGAGAACCCCATATAGTTTCATGATTCATGGTGTTGAGATCCCCATATATCCTCATGATTCATAGTGTTGAGAACTATATATATCCTCATGATTCATGGTGTTGAGAACCCCATATAGCATCATGATTCATGATGATAAGAACCCCATATAGCCCCATGATTCATGTTGTTGAGAACCCCATATGGCCTCATGATTCATGATGAGGAGAACCCCATATAGCCCCATGATTCATGGTGTTGAGAACCCCATATAGCCTCATGATTCATGATGAGGAGAACCCCATATAGCCCCATGATTCATGGTGTTGAGAACCCCATATAGCCTCATGATTTATGGTGTTGAGAACCCCATATAGCCTCATGATTCATGGTGTTGAGAACCCCATATAGCCTTATGGTTCATGATGAGGAGAACCCCATATAGCCTCATGATTCTTGGTGTTGAGAACCCCATATAGCCTCATGATTCATGGTGTTGAGAACCCCATATAGCCTCATGATTCATGGCGTTGAGAACCCCATATATTCTCATAATTCATGGTGTTGAGATCCTCATATATCCTCATGATTCATGGTGTTGAGAACACCATATAGCCTCATGATTCATGGTGTTGAGAACCCCATATAGCCTCATAATTCATGGTGTTGAGAACCTCATATAGCCCCATGATTCATGGTGTTGAGAACCCCATATGGCCTCATGATTCATGGTGTTGAGAACCCTATATAGCCTCATGATTCATGGTGATGAGAACTTCATATAGCCCCATGAATCATGGTGTTGAGAACCCCATATGGCCTCATGATTCATGGTGTTGAGAACCCCATATAGCCTCATGATTCATGGTGTTGAGAACCCCATATAGCGCCATGATTCATGGTGTTGAGAACCCCATATGGCCTCATGATTCATGGTGTTGAGAACCCCAAATAGCCTCATGATTCATGGTGTTGAGAACCCCATATAGCCTCATGATTCAGGGTGTTGAGAACCCAATATAGCCTCATGATTCATGGTGTTGAGAACCCCATATAGCTTCATGATTCATGGTGTTGAGAACCCATATAGCCTCATGTTTCATTGTGTTGAGAACCTCATATAGCCTCATGATTCATGATGTTGAGAACCCCATATAGCCTCATGATTCATGGTGTTGAGAACCCCATATAGCCTCATGATTCATGGTGTTGAGAACCTCATATAGCCTCATGATTCATTATGATGAGAACCTCATATAGCCCCATGATTCATGGTGTTGAGAACCCCATATATCCTCATGATTCATGGTGTTGAGAACTCCATACATCCTCATGATTCATGGTGTTGAGAACCCCATATAGCCTCATGATTCATGATGATGAGAACCCCATATAGCCTCATGATTCATGGTGTTGAGAACCCCATATGGCCTCAAGATTCATGATGAGGAGAACCCCATATAGCCCCATGATTCATAGTGTTGAGAACCCCATATAGCCTCATGATTCATGATGAGGAGAACCCCATATAGCCCCATGATTCATGGTGTTGAGAACCCCATATGGCCTCATGATTCATGGTGTTGAGAACCCCATATAGCCTCATGATTCATGGTGTTGAGAACCTCATATAGCCCTATGATTCATGGTGTTGGGAACCCCATATAATCTCATGATTCATGGTGTTGAGAACCCCATATAGCCTCATGATTCATGGTGTTGAGAACCTCATATAGCCCCATGATTCATGGTGTTGAGAATCCCATATGGCCTCATGATTCATGGTGTTGAGAACCCCATATAGCCTCATGATTCATGGTGTTGAAAACACCATATAGCCCAATGATTCATGGTGTTGAGAACCTCATATCTCCTCATGATTCATGGTGTTGAGAACCCCATATAGCCTCATGATTCATGGTGTTGAGAACCTTATATAGCCTCATGATTCATTTTGATGAGAAACCCATATAGCCCCATTATTAATGGTGTTGAAAACCCCATATAACCTCATGATTCATGGTGTTGAGAACCCCATATAGCCCCATGATTCATGGTGTTGAGAACCCCATATACCCTCATGATTCATGGTGTTGAGAACCCCATATAGCCTCATGATTCATGGTGTTGAAAACCCCATATAGCCCAATGATTCATGATGTTGAGAACCCCATTTAGCCTCATGATTCATGGTGTTAAAAACCCCATATAGCCTCATGATTCATGGTGTTGAGAACCTTATATAGCCTCATGATTCATTTTGATGAGAACCCCATATAGCCCCATTATTCATGGTGTTGAAAACCCCATATGACCTCATGATTCATGGTGTTGAGAACCCCATATAGCCCCATGATTCATGGTGTTGAGAACCCCATATACCCTCATGATTCATGGTGTTGAGAACCCCATATAACCTAATGATTCATGGTGTTGAGATCCCCATATAGCCCCATGATTCATGGTGTTGAGAACCCCATATAGTCTCATGATTCATGGTGTTGAGAACCTCATATAGCCTCCCATGATTCATGGTGTTGAGAACCCCATATGGCCTCATGATTCATGGTGTTGAGAACCCCATATAGCCTCATTATTCATGGTGTTGAGAACCTCATATAGCCCCATGATTCATGGTGTTGAGAACCCCATATGGCCTCATGATTCATGGTGTTGAGAACCCCATATAGCCTCATGATTAATGGTGATGAGAACTTCATATAGCCCCATGAATCATGGTGTTGAGAACCTAATATGGCCTCATGATTCATGGTGTTGAGAACCCCATATAGCCTCATGATTCATGGTGTTGAGAACATCATATAGCCCCATGATTCATGGTGTTGAGAACCCCATATGGCCTCATGATTCATGGTGTTGAGAACCCCATATAGCCTCATGATTCATGGTGTTGAGAACCCCATATAGCCTCATGATTCATGGTGTTGAGAACCTCATATAGCCTCATGATTCATTATGATGAGAACCCCATATAGACCCATGATTCAT